>NW_027513312.1:36528-224290 GCF_048772815.1 Callospermophilus lateralis | reverse complement strand
TTTCAAGAAGCTAGCACAAACCGTGTTGATTTAGAGTTCGAACTGCATCTGTCAATATAGGAGAAAACGGAGTGAAACCTAAAAATTCAAACTGTTCCTGGAAACGAATGCTTCAATCTAGGAGAACTAAACTTGGGCATCCAAGTGGGATTGGTGTACTGATCATTACGTGAATATATCATGACGATTGGATGAAAAAGTGTATATTGAGATTTCAGGGGACTTTAGTGTTTGGAAGTTTGGAAACCCATTTCCATATAAGTGTTATTCGCAGTCCCTGCATTAGGCTACATCAAGAGGAAACAAAATTTAGAGATAGAACGTAGAACTACTGTATTGTGTCAAGTTTCAAGAAGCTAGCACAAACTGTGTTTGATTTAGAGATGGAAGTGCATCTGTCAATATAGGAGAAAACAGAGTGAAACCTAAAAACTCAAACTGTTACTGCAAACGAATGCTTCAAACTAGGAGAACGAAACTTGGGCATCCAAGTTTGATTGGTGTATTGCTCATTACTTGAAAGTATTATGAAGGTCGGAAGAAAAAATATATGTTGAGATTACTGGAGACTGTAGTTTTTTGGCAACCTAACAACGCATTTCATTGAATGAGTTATTCGCCAGTATTTGCTTAAGGCTACATCAAGAGGAAACAAACCTTAGAGATAGAACGTAGAACTACTGTATTGTGTCAAGTTTCAAGAAGCTAGCACAAACCGTGTTGATTTAGAGTTCGAACTGCATCTGTCAATATAGGAGAAAACAGAGTGAAACCTAAAAATTCAAACTGTTACTGCAAACGAATGCTTCAACCTAGAAAAACGAAACTAGGGCATCCAAGTTTGTTTGGTGTACTGCTCATTACTTGAAAGTATCATGAAGGTCGGAAGAAAAAATATGTGTTGTGATTTCATGAGACTGTACGTTTTTGGCAGCCTAACAATGCCTTTCATTGAATGAGTTATTCTCCAGTCTCTGCTTAAGGCTACATCAAGACGAAACAAACCTTAGAGATAGAACGTAGAACTACTGTATTGTGTCAAGTTTCAAGAAGCTAGCACAAACCGTGTTTTATTTAGAGTTCGAACTGCATCTGTCAATATAGGAGAAAACAGAGTGAAACCAAAAAATTCAAACTGTTACTGCAAACGAATGCTTCAACCTAGGAGAACGAAACTTGGGCATCCAAGTTTGATTGGTGTACTGCTCATTACTTGAAAGTATTATGAAGGTCGGAAGAAAAAATATATTTTGAGATTACTGGAGACTGTAGTTTTTTGGCAACCTAACAACGCATTTCATTGAATGAGTTATTCGCAAGTCTTTGCTTAAGGCTACATCAAGAGGAAACAAACCTTAGAGATAGAACGTAGAACTACTGTATTGTGTCAAGTTTCAAGAAGCTAGCACAAACCGTGTTGATTTAGAGTTCGAACTGCATCTGTCAATATAGGAGAAAACAGAGTGAAACCTAAAAATTCAAAACTGTTACTGCAAACGAATGCTTCAACCTAGAAAAACGAAACTAGGGCATCCAAGTTTGTTTGGTGTACTGCTCATTACTTGAAAGTATCATGAAGGTCGGAAGAAAAAATATATGTTGTGATTTCAGGACACTGTAGTTTTTTGTCAGCCTAACAACGCCTTTCATTGAATGAGTTATTCTCCAGTCTCTGCTTAAGGCAACATGAAGAGGAAACAAACCTTAGAGATAGAACGTAGAATTACTGTGTTGTGTCAAGTTTCAAGAAGCTAGCACAAACCGTGTTGATTTAGAGTTCGAACTGGATCTGTCAATATAGGAGAAAACAGAGTGAAACCTAAAAATTCAAACTGTTACTGCAAAAGAATGCTTCAACCTAGGAGAACAAAACTTGGGCATCCAAGTTTGATTGGTGTACTGCTCATTACTTGAAAGTATCATGAAGGTCGCAAGAAAAAATATATGTTGAGATTACAGGAGACTGTAGTTTTTGGCCAACCTAACAACGCCTTTCATTGAATGAGTTATTCACCAGTCTTTGCTTAAGACTACATCAAGTGGAAACAAACCTTAGAGATAGAACGTAGAACTACTGTATTGTGTCAAGTTTCAAGAAGCTAGCACAAACCGTGTTGATATAGATTTCGAACTGCATCTTTCAATATGGGAGAAAACAGAGTGAAACCTAAAAATTCAAACTGTTACTGGAAACGAATGCTTCAACCTAGAAAAACGAAACTAGGGCATCCAAGTTTGATTGGTGTACTGCTCATTACTTGAAAGTATCATGAAGTTCTGAAGAAAAAATATATGTTGAAATTACAGGAGACTCTAGTTTTTTGGCAAACCTAACAACACATTTCATTGAATGAGTTATTCGCCAGTCTTTGCTTAAGGCTACATCAAGAGGAAACAAACCTTAGAGATAGAACGTAGAACTACTGTATTGTGTCAAGTTTCAAGAAGCTAGCACAAACCGTGTTGACTTAGAGTTCGAACTGCATCTGTCAATATAAGAGAAAACAAAGTGAAACCTAAAATTTCAAACTGTCACTGCAAACGAATGCTTCAACCTAGGAGAACGAAACTTGGGCATCCAAGTTTGATTGGTGTACTGCTCATTACTTGAAAGTATCATGAAGGTCGGAAGAAAAAATATATGTTGAGATTACAGGAGACTGTAGTTTTTTGGCAACCTAACAACGCATTTCATTGAATGAGTTATTCGACAGTCTTTGCTTAAGGCTACATCAAGAGGAAACAAACCTTAGAGATAGAACGTAGAACTACTGTATTGTGTCAAGTTTCAAGAAGCTAGCACAAACCGTGTTGATTTAGAATTCGAACTGCATCTGTCAATATAGGAGAAAACAGAGTGAAACCTAAAAATTCAAACTGTTCCTGGAAACGAATGCTTCAATCTAGGAGAACTAAACTTGGGCATCCAAATGGGATTGGTGTACTGATCATTACGTGAATATATCATGAAGATTGGATGAAAAAATATATATTGAGATTTCAGGGGACATTAGTGTTTGGAAGTTTGGCAACCGATTTCCATATAAGTGTTATTCGCAGTCCCTGCATTAGGCTACATCAAGAGGAAACAAAACTTAGAGATAGAACGTAGAACTACTGTATTGTGTCAAGTTTCAAGAAGCTAGCACAAACTGTGTTTGATTTAGAGATCGAACTGCATCTGTCAATATAGGAGAAAACAGAGTGAAACCTAAAAACTCAAACTGTTACTGCAAACGAATGCTTCAACCTAGGAGAACGAAACTTTGGCATCCAAGTTTGATTGGTGTACTGCTCATTACTTGAAAGTATCATCAAGGTCGGAAGAAAAAATATATGTTGTGATTTCAGGAGACTGTAGTTTTTTTGCAGCATAACAACGCCTTTCATTGAATGAGTTATTCTCCAGTCTCTGCTTAAGACTACATCAAGAGGAAACAAACCTTAGAGATAGAACGTAGAACTACTGTATTGTGTCAAGTTTCAAGAAGCTAGCACAAACTGTGTTTGATTTAGAGATCGAACTGCATCAGTCAATATAGGAGAAAACTGAGTGAAACCTACAAATTCAAACTGGTACTGCAAACGAATGCTTCAACCTAGGAGAACGAAACTTGGGCATCCAAGTTTGATGGGTGTACTGCTCATTACTTGAAAGTATCATGAAGGTCGGAAGAAAAAATATATGTTGTGATTTCAGGAGACTGTAGTTTATTGGCAGCCTAACAATGCCTTTCATTGAATGAGTTATTCTCCAGTCTCTGCTTAAGGCTACATCAAGAGGAAACAAACATTAGAGATAGAACGTAGAACTACGGTATTGTATCAAGTTTCAAGAAGCTAGCACAAACTGTGTTCGATTTAGAGTTCTAACTGCATCTGTCAATATAGGAGAAAACAGATTGTCACCTAAAAATTCAAACTCTTACTGCAAACGAATGCTTCAACCTAGGAGAACAAAATTAGGGCATCCAAGTTTGATTGGTGTACTGCTCATTACTTGAGAGTATCATGAAGGTCGGAAGAAAAAATATATGTTGTGATTTCAGGAGACTGTAGTTTTTTGGCAGCCTAACAATGCCTTTCATTGAATGAGTTATTCTCCAGTCTCTGCTTAAGGCTACATCAAGACGAAACAAACCTTAGAGATAAAACGTAGAACTACTGTATTGTGTCATGTTTCAAGCAGCTAGCACAAACCGTGTTTGATTTAGAGTTCGAACTGCATCTGTCAATATAGGAGAAAACAGAGTGAAACCTAAAAATTCAAACTGTTACTGCAAACGAATGCTTCAAACTAGGAGAACAAAACGTGGCCATCCAAGTTTGATTGGTGTACTGCTCATTACTTGAAATTATCATGAAGGTCGCAAGAAAAAATATATGTTGAGATTACAGGAGACTGTAGTTTTTTGCCAACCTAACAATGCCTTTCATTGAATGAGTTATTCACCAGTCTTTGCTTAAGACTACATCAAGGGGAAAGAAACCTTAGAGATAGAACGTTGAACTACTGTATTGTGTCAGGTTTCAAGAAGCTAGCACAAACCGTGTTGATTTAGAGTTCGAACTGCAACTTTCAATATGGGAGAAAACAGAGTGAAACCTAAAAATTCAAACTGTTACTCCAAACGAATGCTTCAACATTGAAAAACGAAACTAGGACATCCAAGTTTGATTGGTGTACTGCTCATTAGTTTAAAGTATCATGAAGGTCGGAAGAAAAAATATATGTTGAGATTACAGGAGACTGTAGTTTTTTGGCAACCTAACAACACATTTCATTGAATGAGTTATTCGCCAGTCTTTGCTTAAGGCTACATCAAGAGGAAACAAACCTTAGAGATAGAACGTAGAACTACTGTATTGTGTCAAGTTTCAAGAAGCTAGCACAAACCGTGTTGATTTAGAGTTCGAACTGCATCTGTCAATATAGGAGAAAACGGAGTGAAACCTAAAAATTCAAACTGTTCCTGGAAACGAATGCTTCAATCTAGGAGAACTAAACTTGGGCATCCAAGTGGGATTGGTGTACTGATCATTACGTGAATATATCATGACGATTGGATGAAAAAGTATATATTGAGATTTCAGGGGACTTTAGTGTTTGGAAGTTTGGCAACCCATTTCCATATAAGTGTTATTCGCAGTCCCTGCATTAGGCTACATCAAGAGGAAACAAAATTTAGAGATAGAACGTAGAAGTACTGTATTGTGTCAAGTTTCAAGAAGCTAGCACAAACTGTGTTTGATTTAGAGATGGAAGTGCATCTGTCAATATAGGAGAAAACAGAGTGAAACCTAAAAACTCAAACTGTTACTGCAAACGAATGCTTCAAACTAGGAGAACGAAACTTGGGCATCCAAGTTTGATTGGTGTATTGCTCATTACTTGAAAGTATTATGAAGGTCGGAAGAAAAAATATATGTTGAGATTACTGGAGACTGTAGTTTTTTGGCAACCTAACAACGCATTTCATTGAATGAGTTATTCGCCAGTATTTGCTTAAGGCTACATCAAGAGGAAACAAACCTTAGAGATAGAACGTAGAACTACTGTATTGTGTCAAGTTTCAAGAAGCTAGCACAAACCGTGTTGATTTAGAGTTCGAACTGCATCTGTCAATATAGGAGAAAACAGAGTGAAACCTAAAAATTCAAACTGTTACTGCAAACGAATGCTTCAACCTAGAAAAACGAAACTAGGGCATCCAAGTTTGTTTGGTGTACTGCTCATTACTTGAAAGTATCATGAAGGTCGGAAGAAAAAATATGTGTTGTGATTTCAGGAGACTGTACGTTTTTGGCAGCCTAACAATGCCTTTCATTGAATGAGTTATTCTCCAGTCTCTGCTTAAGGCTACATCAAGACGAAACAAACCTTAGAGATAGAACGTAGAACTACTGTATTGTGTCAAGTTTCAAGAAGCTAGCACAAACCGTGTTTTATTTAGAGTTCGAACTGCATCTGTCAATATAGGAGAAAACAGAGTGAAACCAAAAAATTCAAACTGTTACTGCAAACGAATGCTTCAACCTAGGAGAACGAAACTTGGGCATCCAAGTTTGATTGGTGTACTGCTCATTACTTGAAAGTATTATGAAGGTCGGAAGAAAAAATATATTTTGAGATTACTGGAGACTGTAGTTTTTTGGCAACCTAACAACGCATTTCATTGAATGAGTTATTCGCAAGTCTTTGCTTAAGGCTACATCAAGAGGAAACAAACCTTAGAGATAGAACGTAGAACTACTGTATTGTGTCAAGTTTCAAGAAGCTAGCACAAACCGTGTTGATTTAGAGTTCGAACTGCATCTGTCAATATAGGAGAAAACAGAGTGAAACCTAAAAATTCAAACTGTTACTGCAAACGAATGCTTCAACCTAGAAAAACGAAACTAGGGCATCCAAGTTTGTTTGGTGTACTGCTCATTACTTGAAAGTATCATGAAGGTCGGAAGAAAAAATATATGTTGTGATTTCAGGACACTGTAGTTTTTTGTCAGCCTAACAACGCCTGTCATTGAATGAGTTATTCTCCAGTCTCTGCTTAAGGCAACATGAAGAGGAAACAAACCTTAGAGATAGAACGTAGAATTACTGTGTTGTGTCAAGTTTCAAGAAGCTAGCACAAACCGTGTTGATTTAGAGTTCGAACTGGATCTGTCAATATAGGAGAAAACAGAGTGAAACCAAAAATTCAAACTGTTACTGCAAACGAATGCTTCAACCTAGGAGAACGAAACTTGGGCATCCAAGTTTGATTGGTGTACTGCTCATTACTTGAAAGTATTATGAAGGTCGGAAGAAAAAATATATGTTGAGATTACTGGAGACTGTAGTTTTTTGGCAACCTAACAACGCATTTCATTGAATGAGTTATTCGAAAGTCTTTGCTTAAGGCTACATCAAGAGGAAACAAACCTTAGAGATAGAACGTAGAACTACTGTATTGTGTCAAGTTTCAAGAAGCTAGCACAAACCGTGTTGATTTAGAGTTCGAACTGCATCTGTCAATATAAGAGAAAACAGAGTGAAACCTAAAATTTCAAACTGTCACTGCAAACGAATGCTTCAACCTAGGAGAACGAAACTTGGGCATCCAAGTTTGATTGGTGTACTGCTCATTACTTGAAAGTATCATGAAGGTCGGAAGAAAAAATATATGTTGAGATTACAGGAGACTGTAGTTTTTTGGCAACCTAACAACGCATTTCATTGAATGAGTTATTCGACAGTCTTTGCTTAAGGCTACATCAAGAGGAAACAAACCTTAGAGATAGAACGTAGAACTACTGTATTGTGTCAAGTTTCAAGAAGCTAGCACAAACCGTGTTGATTTAGAATTCGAACTGCATCTGTCAATATAGGAGAAAACAGAGTGAAACCTAAAAATTCAAACTGTTCCTGGAAACGAATGCTTCAATCTAGGAGAACTAAACTTGGGCATCCAAGTGGGATTGGTGTACTGATCATTACGTGAATATATCATGAAGATTGGATGAAAAAATATATATTGAGATTTCAGGGGACATTAGTGTTTGGAAGTTTGGCA
This sequence comes from Callospermophilus lateralis, assembly GCF_048772815.1. Taxonomy (NCBI): domain Eukaryota; kingdom Metazoa; phylum Chordata; class Mammalia; order Rodentia; family Sciuridae; genus Callospermophilus; species Callospermophilus lateralis. Next base: position 216,734 of record NW_027513312.1, on the reverse strand, counting down.
ACCGATTTCCATATAAGTGTTATTCGCAGTCCCTGCATTAGGCTACATCAAGAGGAAACAAAACTTAGAGATAGAACGTAGAACTACTGTATTGTGTCAAGTTTCAAGAAGCTAGCACAAACTGTGTTTGATTTAGAGATGGAAGTGCATCTGTCAATATAGGAGAAAACAGAGTGAAACCTAAAAACTCAAACTGTTACTGCAAACGAATGCTTCAAACTAGGAGAACGAAACTTGGGCATCCAAGTTTGATTGGTGTATTGCTCATTACTTGAAAGTATTATGAAGGTCGGAAGAAAAAATATATGTTGAGATTACTGGAGACTGTAGTTTTTTGGCAACCTAACAACGCATTTCATTGAATGAGTTATTCGCCAGTATTTGCTTAAGGCTACATCAAGAGGAAACAAACCTTAGAGATAGAACGTAGAACTACTGTATTGTGTCAAGTTTCAACAAGCTAGCACAAACCGTGTTGATTTAGAGTTCGAACTGCATCTGTCAATATAGGAGAAAACAGAGTGAAACCTAAAAATTCAAACTGTTACTGCAAACGAATGCTTCAACCTAGAAAAACGAAACTAGGGCATCCAAGTTTGTTTGGTGTACTGCTCATTACTTGAAAGTATCATGAAGGTCGGAAGAAAAAATATGTGTTGTGATTTCAGGAGACTGTACGTTTTTGGCAGCCTAACAATGCCTTTCATTGAATGAGTTATTCTCCAGTCTCTGCTTAAGGCTACATCAAGACGAAACAAACCTTAGAGATAGAACGTAGAACTACTGTATTGTGTCAAGTTTCAAGAAGCTAGCACAAACCGTGTTTTATTTAGAGTTCGAACTGCATCTGTCAATATAGGAGAAAACAGAGTGAAACCAAAAAATTCAAACTGTTACTGCAAACGAATGCTTCAACCTAGGAGAACGAAACTTGGGCATCCAAGTTTGATTGGTGTACTGCTCATTACTTGAAAGTATTATGAAGGTCGGAAGAAAAAATATATTTTGAGATTACTGGAGACTGTAGTTTTTTGGCAACCTAACAACGCATTTCATTGAATGAGTTATTCGCAAGTCTTTGCTTAAGGCTACATCAAGAGGAAACAAACCTTAGAGATAGAACGTAGAACTACTGTATTTTGTCAAGTTTCAAGAAGCTAGCACAAACCGTGTTGATTTAGAGTTCGAACTGCATCTGTCAATATAGGAGAAAACAGAGTGAAACCTAAAAATTCAAACTGTTACTGCAAACGAATGCTTCAACCTAGAAAAACGAAACTAGGGCATCCAAGTTTGTTTGGTGTACTGCTCATTACTTGAAAGTATCATGAAGGTCGGAAGAAAAAATATATGTTGTGATTTCAGGACACTGTAGTTTTTTGTCAGCCTAACAACGCCTTTCATTGAATGAGTTATTCTCCAGTCTCTGCTTAAGGCAACATGAAGAGGAAACAAACCTTAGAGATAGAACGTAGAATTACTGTGTTGTGTCAAGTTTCAAGAAGCTAGCACAAACCGTGTTGATTTAGAGTTCGAACTGGATCTGTCAATATAGGAGAAAACAGAGTGAAACCAAAAATTCAAACTGTTACTGCAAACGAATGCTTCAACCTAGGAGAACGAAACTTGGGCATCCAAGTTTGATTGGTGTACTGCTCATTACTTGAAAGTATTATGAAGGTCGGAAGAAAAAATATATGTTGAGATTACTGGAGACTGTAGTTTTTTGGCAACCTAACAACGCATTTCATTGAATGAGTTATTCGCAAGTCTTTGCTTAAGGCTACATCAAGAGGAAACAAACCTTAGAGATAGAACGTTGAACTACTGTATTGTGTCAAGTTTCAAAGAGCTAGCACAAACCGTGTTGATTTAGAGTTCGAACTGCATCTGTCAATATAAGAGAAAACAGAGTGAAACCTAAAATTTCAAACTGTCACTGCAAACGAATGCTTCAACCTAGGAGAACGAAACTTGGGCATCCAAGTTTGATTGGTGTACTGCTCATTACTTGAAAGTATCATGAAGGTCGGAAGAAAAAATATATGTTGAGATTACAGGAGACTGTAGTTTTTTGGCAACCTAACAACGCATTTCATTGAATGAGTTATTCGACAGTCTTTGCTTAAGGCTACATCAAGAGGAAACAAACCTTAGAGATAGAACGTAGAACTACTGTATTGTGTCAAGTTTCAAGAAGCTAGCACAAACCGTGTTGATTTAGAATTCGAACTGCATCTGTCAATATAGGAGAAAACAGAGTGAAACCTAAAAATTCAAACTGTTCCTGGAAACGAATGCTTCAATCTAGGAGAACTAAACTTGGGCATCCAAGTGGGATTGGTGTACTGATCATTACGTGAATATATCACGAAGATTGGATGAAAAAATATATATTGAGATTTCAGGGGACATTAGTGTTTGGAAGTTTGGCAACCGATTTCCATATAAGTGTTATTCGCAGTCCCTGCATTAGGCTACATCAAGAGGAAACAAAACTTAGAGATAGAACGTAGAACTACTGTATTGTGTCAAGTTTCAAGAAGCTAGCACAAACTGTGTTTGATTTAGAGATCGAACTGCATCTGTCAATATAGGAGAAAACAGAGTGAAACCTAAAAACTCAAACTGTTACTGCAAACGAATGCTTCAACCTAGGAGAACGAAACTTTGGCATCCAAGTTTGATTGGTGTACTGCTCAATACTTGAAAGTATCATCAAGGTCGGAAGAAAAAATATATGTTGTGATTTCAGGAGACTGTAGTTTTTTGGCAGCATAACAACGCCTTTCATTGTATGAGTTATTCTCCAGTCTCTGCTTAAGACTACATCAAGAGGAAACAAACCTTAGAGATAGAACATAGAACTACTGTATTGTGTCAAGTTTCAAGAAGCTAGCACAAACTGTGTTTGATTTAGAGATCGAACTGCATCAGTCAATATAGGAGAAAACTGAGTGAAACCTACAAATTCAAACTGGTACTGCAAACGAATGCTTCAACCTAGGAGAACGAAACTTGGGCATCCAAGTTTGATGGGTGTACTGCTCATTACTTGAAAGTATCATGAAGGTCGGAAGAAAAAATATATGTTGTGATTTCAGGAGACTGTAGTTTATTGGCAGCCTAACAATGCCTTTCATTGAATGAGTTATTCTCCAGTCTCTGCTTAAGGCTACATCAAGAGGAAACAAACATTAGAGATAGAACGTAGAACTACTGTATTGTATCAAGTTTCAAGAAGCTAGCACAAACCGTGTTCGATTTAGAGTTCTAACTGCATCTGTCAATATAGGAGAAAACAGAGTGTCACCTAAAAATTCAAACTCTTACTGCAAACGAATGCTTCAACCTAGGAGAACAAAATTAGGGCATCCAAGTTTGATTGGTGTACTGCTCATTACTTGAGAGTATCATGAAGGTCGGAAGAAAAAATATATGTTGTGATTTCAGGAGACTGTAGTTTTTTGGCAGCCTAACAATGCCTTTCATTGAATGAGTTATTCTCCAGTCTCTGCTTAAGGCTACATCAAGACGAAACAAACCTTAGAGATAAAACGTAGAACTACTGTATTGTGTCATGTTTCAAGCAGCTAGCACAAACCGTGTTTGATTTAGAGTTCGAACTGCATCTGTCAATATAGGAGAAAACAGAGTGAAACCTAAAAATTCAAACTGTTACTGCAAACGAATGCTTCAAACTAGGAGAACAAAACGTGGCCATCCAAGTTTGATTGGTGTACTGCTCATTACTTGAAATTATCATGAAGGTCGCAAGAAAAAATATATGTTGAGATTACAGGAGTCTGTAGTTTTTTGCCAACCTAACAATGCCTTTCATTGAATGAGTTATTCACCAGTCTTTGCTTAAGACTACATCAAGGGGAAAGAAACCTTAGAGATAGAACGTTGAACTACTGTATTGTGTCAGGTTTCAAGAAGCTAGCACAAACCGTGTTGATTTAGAGTTCGAACTGCAACTTTCAATATGGGAGAAAACAGAGTGAAACCTAAAAATTCAAACTGTTACTCCAAACGAATGCTTCAACCTTGAAAAACGAAACTAGGACATCCAAGTTTGATTGGTGTACTGCTCATTAGTTTAAAGTATCATGAAGGTCGGAAGAAAAAATATATGTTGAGATTACAGGAGACTGTAGTTTTTTGGCAACCTAACAACGCATTTCATTGAATGAGTTATTCGCCAGTCTTTGCTTAAGGCTACATCAAGAGGAAACAAACCTTAGAGATAGAACGTAGAACTACTGTATTGTGTCAAGTTTCAAGAAGCTAGCACAAACCGTGTTGATTTAGAGTTCGAACTGCATCTGTCAATATAGGAGAAAACGGAGTGAAACCTAAAAATTCAAACTGTTCCTGGAAACGAATGCTTCAATCTAGGAGAACTAAACTTGGGCATCCAAGTGGGATTGGTGTACTGATCATTACGTGAATATATCATGACGATTGGATGAAAAAGTATATATTGAGATTTCAGGGGACTTTAGTGTTTGGAAGTTTGGCAACCCATTTCCATATAAGTGTTATTCGCAGTCCCTGCATTAGGCTACATCAAGAGGAAACATAACATAGAGATAGAACGTAGAACTACTGTATTGTGTCAAGTTTCAAGAAGCTAGCACAAACTGTGTTTGATTTAGAGTTCGAACTGCATATGAATATAGGAGAAAACAAAGTGAAACCTAAAATTTCAAACTGTTACTGCAAACGAATGCTTCAACCTAAGAGAACGAAACTTGGGCATCCAAGTTTGATTGGTCTACTGCTCATTACTTGAAAGTATCATGAAGTTCGGAAGAAAAAATATATGTTGTGATTTCAGGAAACTGTAGTTTTTTGGCAGCCTAACAACGCATTTCATTGAATGAGTTATTCGCCAGTCTTTGCTTAAGGCTACATCAAGAGGAAACAAACCTTAGAGATAGAACGTAGAACTACTGTATTGTTTCAAGTTTCAAGAAGCTAGCACAAACCGTGTTGATTTAGAGTTCGAACTCCATCTGTCAATATAGGAGAAAACAGAGTGAAACCTAAAAATTCAAACTGTTCCTGGAAACGAATGCTTCAATCTAGGAGAACTAAACTTGGGCATCCAAGTGGGATTGCTGTACTGATCATTACGTGAATGTATCATGAAGATTTAATGAAAAAATATATGTTGAGATTTCAGGAGTTCTAGTGTTTGGAAGTTTGGCAAACCCTTTCCATATAAGTGTTATTCTCAGTCCCTGCATTAGTCTACATCAAGAGGACACAAAACTTAGAGATAGAATGTAGAACTAGTGTATTGTGTCAAGTTTCAAGAAGCTAGCACAAACTGTGTTTGATTTAGAGTTCGAACTGCATCTGTCAATATAGGAGAAAACAGAGTGAAACCTAAATATTCAAACTGTTACTGCAAACGAATGCTTCAACCTAGAGAACAAAACTTGGGCATCCAAGTTTGATTGGTGTACTGCTCATTACTTGAAAGTATCATGAAGTTCGGAAGAAAAAATATATGTTGTGATTTCAGGAAACTGTAGTTTTTTGGCAGCCTAACAACGCATTTCATTGAATGAGCTATTCTCCAGTCTCTGCTTAAGGCTACATCAAAAGGAAACAAACCTTAGAGATAGAACGTAGAACTACTGTACTGTGTCAAGTTTCAAGAAGCTAGCACAAACCGTGTTGATTTAGAGTTCGAACTGCATCTGTCACTATAGGAGAAAACAGAGTGAAACCTAAAAATTCAAACTGTTACTGCAAACGAATGCTTCAACCTAGAAGAACTAAACTAGGGCATCCAAGTTTGTTTGGTGTACTGCTCATTACTTGAAAGTATCATGAAGGTCGGAAGAAAAAATATGTGTTGTGATTTCAGGAGACTGTACTTTTTTGGCAGCCTAACAACGCCTTTCATTGAATGAGTTATTCTCCAGTCTCTGCTTAAGGCTACATCAAGAGGAAACAAACCTTAGAGATAGAACGTAGAACTACTGTATTGTGTCAAGTTTCAAGAAGCTAGCACAAACCGTGTTGATATAGAGTTCGAACTGCATTTGTCAATATAGGAGAAAACAGAGTGAAACCTAAAAATTCAAACTGTTCCTGGAAACGAATGCTTCAATCTAGGAGAACTAAACTTGGGCATCCAAGTGGGATTGGTGTACTTATCATTACGTGAATGTATCATGAAGATTGGATGAAAAAATATATGTTAGATTTCAGGAGACTCTAGTGTTTGGAAGTTTGGCAACCCCTTTCCATATAAGTGTTATTCGCAGTCCCTGCATTAGGCTACATCAAGAGGAAAAAAAATTAGAGATAGAACGTAGAACTACTGTATTGTGTCAAGTTTCAAGAAGCTAGCACAAACCGTGTTGGTTTAGAGTTCGAACTGCATCTGTCAATATAGGAGAAAACAGAGTGAAACCTAAAAATTCAAACTGTTACTGCAAACGAATGCTTCAACCTAGAAGAACGAAACTAGGGCATCCAAGTTTGTTTGGTGTCCTGCTCATTACTTGAAAGTATCATGAAGGTCGGATGAAAAAATATATGTTGAGATTACAGGAGACTGTAGTGTTTTGGCAACCTAACAACGCATTTCATTGAATGAATTATTCGCCAGTCTTTGCTTAAGGCTACATCAAGAGGAAACAAACCTTAGAGATAGAACGTAGAACTACTGTATTGTGTCAAGTTTCAAGAAGCTAGCACAAACTGTGTTGATTTAGAGTTCGAACTCCATCTGTCAATATAGGAGAAAACAGAGTGAAACCTAAAAATTCAAACTGTTCCTGGAAACAAATGCTTCAATCTGGGAGAACTAAACTTGCGCATCCAAGTGGGATTGCTGTACTGATATATACGTGAATGTATCATGAAGATTGGATGAAAAAAATATATGTTGAGATTTCAGGAGACTCTAGTGTTTGGAAGTTTGGCAAACCCTTTCCATATAAGTGTTATTCGCAGTCCCTGCATTAGGCTACATCAAGAGGAAACAAAACTTAGAGATAGAAGGTAGAACTACTGTATTGTGTCAAGTTTCAAGAAGCTAGCACAAACTGATTTTGATTTAGAGTTCGAACTGCATCTGTCAATATAGGAGAAAACAGAGTGAAACCTAAAAATTCAAACTGTTACTGCAAACGAATGCTTCAACCTAGGAGAACGAAACTTGGGCATCCAAGTTTGATTGGTGTACTGCTCATTACTTGAAAGTATCATGAAGGTCGGAAGAAAAAATATATGTTTTGATTTCAGGAGACTGTAGTTTTTTGGCAGCCTAACAACGCCTTTCATTGAATGAGTTATTCTCTAGTCTCTGCTTAAGGCTACATCAAGAGGAAACAAACCTTAGAGATAGAACGTACAACTACTGTATTGTGTCAAGTTTCAAGAAGCTAGCACAAACCGTGTTGATTTAGAGTTCGAACTGCATCTGTCAATATAGGAGAAAACAGAGTGAAACTTAAAAATTCAAACTGTTCCTGGAAACGGATGCTTCAATCTAGGAGAACTAAACTTTTGCATCCAAGTGGGATTGGTGTACTGATCATTACGTGAATGTATCATGAAGATTGGATGAAAAAATATATGTTGAGATTTCAGGAGACTCTAGTGTTTGGAATTTTGGCAACCCCTTTCCATATAAGTGTTATTCGCAGTCCCTGCATTAGGCTACATCAAGAGGAAACATAACATAGAGATAGAACGTAGAACTACTGTTTTGTGTCAAGTTTCAAGAAGCTAGCACAAACTGTGTTTGATTTAGAGATCAAACTGCATCTGTCAATATAGGAGAAAACTGAGTGAAACCTAAAATTTCAAACTGTTACTGCAAACGAATGCTTCAACCTAGGAGAACGAAACTTGGGCATCCAAGTTTGATTGGTGTACTGCTCATTACTTGAAAGTATCATGAAGGTCGGAAGAAAAAATATATGTTGTGATTTCAGGACACTGTAGTTTTTTGTCAGCCTAACAACGCCTTTCATTGAATGAGTTATTCTCCAGTCTCTGCTTAAGGCTACATCAAGAGGAAACAAACCTTAGAGATAGAACGTAGAATTACTGTGTTGTGTCAAGTTTCAAGAAGCTAGCACAAACCGTGTTGATTTAGAGTTCGAACTGCATCTGTCAATATAGGAGAAAACAGAGTGAAACCTAAAAATTCAAACTATTACTGCAAATGAATGCTTCAACCTAGGAGAACGAAACTTGGGCATCCAAGTTTGATTGGTGTACTGCTGATTACTTGAAAGTATTATGAAGGTCGGAAGAAAAAATATATGTTGAGATTACTGGAGACTGTAGTTTTTTGGCAACCTAACAACGCATTTCATTGAATGAGTTATTCGCCAGTCTTTGCTTAAGGCTACATCAAGAGGAAACAAACCTTAGAGATAGAACGTAGAACTACTGTATTGTGTCAAGTTTCAAGAAGCTAGCACAAACCGTGTTGATTTAGAGTTCGAACTGCATCTGTCAATATAGGAGAAAACAGAGTGAAACCTAAAAATTCAAACTGTTCCTGGAAACGAATGCTTCAATCTAGGAGAACTAAACTTGGGCATCCAAGTGGGATGGGTGTACTTATCATGACGTGAATGTATCATGAAGATTGGATGAAAAAATATATGTTGAGATTTCAGGAGCCTCTAGTGTTTGGAAGTTTGGCAAACCCTTTCCATATAAGTGTTTTTCGCAGTCCCTGCATTAGGCTACATCAAGAGGAAAAAAAATTAGAGATAGAACGTAGAACTACTGTATTGTGTCAAGTTTCAAGAAGCTAGCACAAACTGTGTTTGATTTAGAGTTCGAACTGCATCTGAATATAGGAGAAAACAGAGTGAAACCTAAAATTTCAAACTGTTACTGCAAACGAATGCTTCAACCTAAGAGAACGAAACTTGGGCATCCAAGTTTGATTGGTCTACTGCTCATTACTTGAAAGTATCATGAAGTTCGGAAGAAAAAATATATGTTGTGATTTCAGGAAACTGTAGTTTTTTGGCAGCCTAACAACGCATTTCATTGAATGAGTTATTCGCCAGTCTTTGCTTAAGGCTACATCAAGAGGAAACAAACCTTAGAGATAGAACGTAGAACTACTGTATTGTTTCAAGTTTCAAGAAGCTAGCACAAACCGTGTTGATTTAGAGTTCGAACTCCATCTGTCAATATAGGAGAAAACAGAGAGAAACCTAAAAATTCAAACTGTTCCTGGAAACGAATGCTTCAATCTAGGAGAACTAAACTTGGGCATCCAAGTGGGATTGGTGTACTTATCATTACGTGAATGTATCATGAAGATTGGATGAAAAAATATATGTTAGATTTCAGGAGACTCTAGTGTTTGGAAGTTTGGCAACCCCTTTCCATATAAGTGTTATTCGCAGTCCCTGCATTAGGCTACATCAAGAGGAAAAAAAATTAGAGATAGAACGTAGAACTACTGTATTGTGTCAAGTTTCAAGAAGCTAGCACAAACCGTGTTGGTTTAGAGTTCGAACTGCATCTGTCAATATAGGAGAAAACAGAGTGAAACCTAAAAATTCAAACTGTTACTGCAAACGAATGCTTCAACCTAGAAGAACGAAACTAGGGCATCCAAGTTTGTTTGGTGTCCTGCTCATTACTTGAAAGTATCATGAAGGTCGGATGAAAAAATATATGTTGAGATTACAGGAGACTGTAGTGTTTTGGCAACCTAACAACGCATTTCATTGAATGAATTATTCGCCAGTCTTTGCTTAAGGCTACATCAAGAGGAAACAAACCTTAGAGATAGAACGTAGAACTACTGTATTGTGTCAAGTTTCAAGAAGCTAGCACAAACTGTGTTGATTTAGAGTTCGAACTCCATCTGTCAATATAGGAGAAAACAGAGTGAAACCTAAAAATTCAAACTGTTCCTGGAAACAAATGCTTCAATCTGGGAGAACTAAACTTGCGCATCCAAGTGGGATTGCTGTACTGATATATACGTGAATGTATCATGAAGATTGGATGAAAAAAATATATGTTGAGATTTCAGGAGACTCTAGTGTTTGGAAGTTTGGCAAACCCTTTCCATATAAGTGTTATTCGCAGTCCCTGCATTAGGCTACATCAAGAGGAAACAAAACTTAGAGATAGAAGGTAGAACTACTGTATTGTGTCAAGTTTCAAGAAGCTAGCACAAACTGATTTTGATTTAGAGTTCGAACTGCATCTGTCAATATAGGAGAAAACAGAGTGAAACCTAAAAATTCAAACTGTTACTGCAAACGAATGCTTCAACCTAGGAGAACGAAACTTGGGCATCCAAGTTTGATTGGTGTACTGCTCATTACTTGAAAGTATCATGAAGGTCGGAAGAAAAAATATATGTTTTGATTTCAGGAGACTGTAGTTTTTTGGCAGCCTAACAACGCCTTTCATTGAATGAGTTATTCTCTAGTCTCTGCTTAAGGCTACATCAAGAGGAAACAAACCTTAGAGATAGAACGTACAACTACTGTATTGTGTCAAGTTTCAAGAAGCTAGCACAAACCGTGTTGATTTAGAGTTCGAACTGCATCTGTCAATATAGGAGAAAACAGAGTGAAACTTAAAAATTCAAACTGTTCCTGGAAACGGATGCTTCAATCTAGGAGAACTAAACTTTTGCATCCAAGTGGGATTGGTGTACTGATCATTACGTGAATGTATCATGAAGATTGGATGAAAAAATATATGTTGAGATTTCAGGAGACTCTAGTGTTTGGAATTTTGGCAACCCCTTTCCATATAAGTGTTATTCGCAGTCCCTGCATTAGGCTACATCAAGAGGAAACATAACATAGAGATAGAACGTAGAACTACTGTTTTGTGTCAAGTTTCAAGAAGCTAGCACAAACTGTGTTTGATTTAGAGATCAAACTGCATCTGTCAATATAGGAGAAAACTGAGTGAAACCTAAAATTTCAAACTGTTACTGCAAACGAATGCTTCAACCTAGGAGAACGAAACTTGGGCATCCAAGTTTGATTGGTGTACTGCTCATTACTTGAAAGTATCATGAAGGTCGGAAGAAAAAATATATGTTGTGATTTCAGGACACTGTAGTTTTTTGTCAGCCTAACAACGCCTTTCATTGAATGAGTTATTCTCCAGTCTCTGCTTAAGGCTACATCAAGAGGAAACAAACCTTAGAGATAGAACGTAGAATTACTGTGTTGTGTCAAGTTTCAAGAAGCTAGCACAAACCGTGTTGATTTAGAGTTCGAACTGCATCTGTCAATATAGGAGAAAACAGAGTGAAACCTAAAAATTCAAACTATTACTGCAAATGAATGCTTCAACCTAGGAGAACGAAACTTGGGCATCCAAGTTTGATTGGTGTACTGCTGATTACTTGAAAGTATTATGAAGGTCGGAAGAAAAAATATATGTTGAGATTACTGGAGACTGTAGTTTTTTGGCAACCTAACAACGCATTTCATTGAATGAGTTATTCGCCAGTCTTTGCTTAAGGCTACATCAAGAGGAAACAAACCTTAGAGATAGAACGTAGAACTACTGTATTGTGTCAAGTTTCAAGAAGCTAGCACAAACCGTGTTGATTTAGAGTTCGAACTGCATCTGTCAATATAGGAGAAAACAGAGTGAAACCTAAAAATTCAAACTGTTCCTGGAAACGAATGCTTCAATCTAGGAGAACTAAACTTGGGCATCCAAGTGGGATGGGTGTACTTATCATGACGTGAATGTATCATGAAGATTGGATGAAAAAATATATGTTGAGATTTCAGGAGCCTCTAGTGTTTGGAAGTTTGGCAAACCCTTTCCATATAAGTGTTTTTCGCAGTCCCTGCATTAGGCTACATCAAGAGGAAAAAAAATTAGAGATAGAACGTAGAACTACTGTATTGTGTCAAGTTTCAAGAAGCTAGCACAAACTGTGTTTGATTTAGAGTTCGAACTGCATCTGAATATAGGAGAAAACAGAGTGAAACCTAAAATTTCAAACTGTTACTGCAAACGAATGCTTCAACCTAAGAGAACGAAACTTGGGCATCCAAGTTTGATTGGTCTACTGCTCATTACTTGAAAGTATCATGAAGTTCGGAAGAAAAAATATATGTTGTGATTTCAGGAAACTGTAGTTTTTTGGCAGCCTAACAACGCATTTCATTGAATGAGTTATTCGCCAGTCTTTGCTTAAGGCTACATCAAGAGGAAACAAACCTTAGAGATAGAACGTAGAACTACTGTATTGTTTCAAGTTTCAAGAAGCTAGCACAAACCGTGTTGATTTAGAGTTCGAACTCCATCTGTCAATATAGGAGAAAACAGAGAGAAACCTAAAAATTCATACTGTTCCTGGAAACGAATGCTTCAATCTAGGAGAACTAAACTTGGGCATCCAAGTGGGATTGCTGTACTGATCATTACGTGAATGTATCATGAAGATTTAATGAAAAAATATATGTTGAGATTTCAGGAGTTCTAGTGTTTGGAAGTTTGGCAAACCATTTCCATATAAGTGTTATTCTCAGTCCCTGCATTAGTCTACATCAAGAGGACACAAAACTTAGAGATAGAATGTAGAACTAGTGTATTGTGTCAAGTTTCAAGAAGCTAGCACAAACTGTGTTTGATTTAGAGTTCGAACTGCATCTGTCAATATAGGAGAAAACAGAGTGTAACCTAAATATTCAAACTGTTACTGCAAACGAATGCTTCAACCTAGAGAACAAAACTTGGGCATCCAAGTTTGATTGGTGTACTGCTCATTACTTGAAAGTATCATGAAGTTCGGAAGAAAAAATATATGTTGTGATTTCAGGAAACTGTAGTTTTTTGGCAGCCTAACAACGCATTTCATTGAATGAGCTATTCTCCAGTCTCTGCTTAAGGCTACATCAAAAGGAAACAAACCTTAGAGATAGAACGTAGAACTACTGTACTGTGTCAAGTTTCAAGAAGCTAGCACAAACCGTGTTGATTTAGAGTTCGAACTGCATCTGTCACTATAGGAGAAAACAGAGTGAAACCTAAAAATTCAAACTGTTCCTGGAAACGAATGCTTCAATCTAGGAGAACTAAACTTGGGCATCCAAGTGGGATTGGTGTACTTATCATTACGTGAATGTATCATGAAGATTGGATGAAAAAATATATGTTAGATTTCAGGAGACTCTAGTGTTTGGAAGTTTGGCAACCCCTTTCCATATAAGTGTTATTCGCAGTCCCTGCATTAGGCTACATCAAGAGGAAAAAAAATTAGAGATAGAACGTAGAACTACTGTATTGTGTCAAGTTTCAAGAAGCTAGCACAAACCGTGTTGGTTTAGAGTTCGAACTGCATCTGTCAATATAGGAGAAAACAGAGTGAAACCTAAAAATTCAAACTGTTACTGCAAACGAATGCTTCAACCTAGAAGAACGAAACTAGGGCATCCAAGTTTGTTTGGTGTACTGCTCATTACTTGAAAGTATCATGAAGGTCGGAAGAAAAAATATATGTTGAGATTACAGGAGACTGTAGTTTTTTGGCAACCTAACAACGCATTTCATTGAATGAATTATTCGCCAGTCTTTGCTTAAGGCTACATCATGAGGAAACAAACCTTAGAGATAGAACGTAGAACTACTGTATTGTGTCAAGTTTCAAGAAGCTAGCACAAACTGTGTGGATTTAGAGTTTGAACTCCATCTGTCAATATAGGAGAAAACAGAGTGAAACCTAAAAATTCAAACTGTTCCTGGAAACAAATGCTTCAATCTGGGAGAACTAAACTTGGGCATCCAAGTGGGATTGCTGTACTGATATATACGTGAATGTATCATGAAGATTGAATGAAAAAAATATATGTTGAGATTTCAGGAGACTCTAGTGTTTGGAAGTTTGGCAAACCCTTTCCATATAAGTGTTATTCGCAGTCCTTGCATTAGGCTACATCAAGAGGAAACAAAACTTAGAGATTGAACGTAGAACTACTGTATTGTGTCAAGTTTCAAGAATCTAGCACAAACTGATTTTGATTTAGAGTTCGAACTGCATCTGTCAATATAGGAGAAAACAGAGTGAAACCTAAAAATTCAAACTGTTACTGCAAACGAATGCTTCAACCTAGGAGAACGAAACTTGGGCATCCAAGTTTGATTGGTGTACTGCTCATTACTTGAAAGTATCATGAAGTTCGGAAGAAAAAATATATGTTGTGATTTCAGGAGACTGTAGTTTTTTGGCAGCCTAACAACGCCATTCATTGAATGAGTTATTCTCCAGTCTCTGCTTAAGGCTACATGAAGAGGAAACAAACCTTAGAGATAGAATGTAGAACTACTGTATTGTGTCAAGTTTAAAGAAGCTATCACAAACCATGTTGATTTAGAGTTCGTACTGCATCTGTCAATATAGGAGAAAACAGAGCGAAACCTAAAAATTCAAACTGTTCCTTTAAACGAATGCTTCAACCTAGGAGAACTAAACTTGGGCATCCAAGTTTGATTGGTGTACTGCTCATTACTTGAAAGTATCATGAAGGTCGGAAGAAAAAATATATGTTGAGATTACAGGAGACTGTAGTTTTTTGGCAACCTAACAACACATTTCATTGAATGAGTTATTCTCCAGTCTCTGCTTAAGGCTACATGAAGAGGAAACAAACATTAGAGATAGAACGTAGAACTACTGTATTTTGTCAAGTTTCAAGAAGCTAGCACAAACCGTGTTGATTTAGAGTTCGAACTGCATCTGTCAATATAGGAGAAAACAGAGTGAAACCTAAAAAATCAAACTGTTCCTGGAAACGAATGCTTCAATCTAGGAGAACTAAACTTGGGCATCCAAGTGGGATTGGTGTACTGATCATTACGTGAATATATCATGAAGATTGGATGAAAAAATATATATTGAGATTTCAGGGGACTTTAGTGTTTGGAAGTTTGGCAACCCATTTTCATATAAGTGTTATTCGCAGTGCCTGCATTAGGCTACATCAAAAGGAAACAAAACTTAGAGATAGAACGTAGAACTACTGAATTGTGTCAAGTTTCAAGAAGCTAGCACAAACTGTGTTTGATTTAGAGATCGAACTGCATCTGTCAATATAGGAGAAAACAGAGTGAAACCTAAAAACTCAAACTGTTACTGCAAACGAATGCTTCAACCTAGGAGAACAAAACTTTGGCATCCAAGTTTGATTGGTGTACTGCTCATTACTTTAAAGTATCATCAAGGTCGGAAGAAAAAATATATGTTGTGATTTCAGGAGACTGTAGTTTTTTGGCAGCATAACAACGCCTTTCATTGAATGAGTTATTCTCCAGTCTCTGCTTAAGACTACATCAAGAGGAAACAAACCTTAGAGATAGAACGTAGAACTACTCTATTGTGTCAAGTTTCAAGAAGCTAGCACAAACCGTGTTGATTTAGAGTTCGAACTGCATCTGTAAATATAGGAGAAAACAGAGTGAAACCTAAAAATTCAAACTATTACTGCAAATGAATGCTTCAACCTAGGAGAACGAAACTTGGGCATCCAAGTTTGATTGGTGTACTGCTGATTACTTGAAAGTATTATGAAGGTCGGAAGAAAAAATATATGTTGAGATTACTGGAGACTGTAGTTTTTTGGCAACCTAACAACGCATTTCATTGAATGAGTTATTCGCCAGTCTTTGCTTAAGGCTACATCAAGAGGAAACAAACCTTAGAGATAGAACGTAGAACTACTGTATTGTGTCAAGTTTCAAGAAGCTAGCACAAACCGTGTTGATTTAGAGTTCGAACTGCATCTGTCAATATAGGAGAAAACAGAGTGAAACCTAAAAATTCAAACTGTTCCTGGAAACGAATGCTTCAATCTAGGAGAACTAAACTTGGGCATCCAAGTGGGATGGGTGTACTTATCATGACGTGAATGTATCATGAAGATTGGATGAAAAAATATATGTTGAGATTTCAGGAGCCTCTAGTGTTTGGAAGTTTGGCAAACCCTTTCCATATAAGTGTTTTTCGCAGTCCCTGCATTAGGCTACATCAAGAGGAAAAAAAATTAGAGATAGAACGTAGAACTACTGTATTGTGTCAAGTTTCAAGAAGCTAGCACAAACTGTGTTTGATTTAGAGTTCGAACTGCATCTGAATATAGGAGAAAACAGAGTGAAACCTAAAATTTCAAACTGTTACTGCAAACGAATGCTTCAACCTAAGAGAACGAAACTTGGGCATCCAAGTTTGATTGGTCTACTGCTCATTACTTGAAAGTATCATGAAGTTCGGAAGAAAAAATATATGTTGTGATTTCAGGAAACTGTAGTTTTTTGGCAGCCTAACAACGCCTTTCATTGAATGAGTTATTCGCCAGTCTTTGCTTAAGGCTACATCAAGAGGAAACAAACCTTAGAGATAGAACGTAGAACTACTGTATTGTGTCAAGTTTCAAGAAGCTAGCACAAACTGTGTTTGATTTAGAGTTCGAACTGCATCTGAATATAGGAGAAAACAGAGTGAAACCTAAAATTTCAAACTGTTACTGCAAACGAATGCTTCAACCTAAGAGAACGAAACTTGGGCATCCAAGTTTGATTGGTCTACTGCTCATTACTTGAAAGTATCATGAAGTTCGGAAGAAAAAATATATGTTGTGATTTCAGGAAACTGTAGTTTTTTGGCAGCCTAACAACGCATTTCATTGAATGAGTTATTCGCCAGTCTTTGCTTAAGGCTACATCAAGAGGAAACAAACCTTAGAGATAGAACGTAGAACTACTGTATTGTTTCAAGTTTCAAGAAGCTAGCACAAACCGTGTTGATTTAGAGTTCGAACTCCATCTGTCAATATAGGAGAAAACAGAGAGAAACCTAAAAATTCATACTGTTCCTGGAAACGAATGCTTCAATCTAGGAGAACTAAACTTGGGCATCCAAGTGGGATTGCTGTACTGATCATTACGTGAATGTATCATGAAGATTTAATGAAAAAATATATGTTGAGATTTCAGGAGTTCTAGTGTTTGGAAGTTTGGCAAACCCTTTCCATATAAGTGTTATTCTCAGTCCCTGCATTAGTCTACATCAAGAGGACACAAAACTTAGAGATAGAATGTAGAACTAGTGTATTGTGTCAAGTTTCAAGAAGCTAGCACAAACTGTGTTTGATTTAGAGTTCGAACTGCATCTGTCAATATAGGAGAAAACAGAGTGAAACCTAAATATTCAAACTGTTACTGCAAACGAATGCTTCAACCTAGAGAACAAAACTTGGGCATCCAAGTTTGATTGGTGTACTGCTCATTACTTGAAAGTATCATGAAGTTCGGAAGAAAAAATATATGTTGTGATTTCAGGAAACTGTAGTTTTTTGGCAGCCTAACAACGCATTTCATTGAATGAGCTATTCTCCAGTCTCTGCTTAAGGCTACATCAAAAGGAAACAAACCTTAGAGATAGAACGTAGAACTACTGTACTGTGTCAAGTTTCAAGAAGCTAGCACAAACCGTGTTGATTTAGAGTTCGAACTGCATCTGTCACTATAGGAGAAAACAGAGTGAAACCTAAAAATTCAAACTGTTACTGCAAACGAATGCTTCAACCTAGAAGAAGTAAACTAGGGCATCCAAGTTTGTTTGGTGTACTGCTCATTACTTGAAAGTATCATGAAGGTCGGAAGAAAAAATATGTGTTGTGATTTCAGGAGACTGTACTTTTTTGGCAGCCTAACAACGCCTTTCATTGAATGAGTTATTCTCCAGTCTCTGCTTAAGGCTACATCAAGAGGAAACAAACCTTAGAGATAGAACGTAGAACTACTGTATTGTGTCAAGTTTCAAGAAGCTAGCACAAACCGTGTTGATATAGAGTTCGAACTGCATTTGTCAATATAGGAGAAAACAGAGTGAAACCTAAAAATTCAAACTGTTCCTGGAAACGAATGCTTCAATCTAGGAGAACTAAACTTGGGCATCCAAGTGGGATTGGTGTACTTATCATTACGTGAATGTATCATGAAGATTGGATGAAAAAATATATGTTAGATTTCAGTAGACTCTAGTGTTTGGAAGTTTGGCAACCCCTTTCCATATAAGTGTTATTCGCAGTCCCTGCATTAGGCTACATCAAGAGGAAAAAAAATTAGAGATAGAACGTAGAACTACTGTATTGTGTCAAGTTTCAAGAAGCTAGCACAAACCGTGTTGGTTTAGAGTTCGAACTGCATCTGTCAATATAGGAGAAAACAGAGTGAAACCTAAAAATTCAAACTGTTACTGCAAACGAATGCTTCAACCTAGAAGAACGAAACTAGGGCATCCAAGTTTGTTTGGTGTACTGCTCATTACTTGAAAGTATCATGAAGGTCGGAAGAAAAAATATATGTTGAGATTACAGGAGACTGTAGTTTTTTGGCAACCTAACAACGCATTTCATTGAATGAATTATTCGCCAGTCTTTGCTTAAGGCTACATCAAGAGGAAACAAACCTTAGAGATAGAACGTAGAACTACTGTATTGTGTCAAGTTTCAAGAAGCTAGCACAAACTGTGTTGATTTAGAGTTTGAACTCCATCTGTCAATATAGGAGAAAACAGAGTGAAACCTAAAAATTCAAACTGTTCCTGGAAACAAATGCTTCAATCTGGGAGAACTAAACTTGGGCATCCAAGTGGGATTGCTGTACTGATATATACGTGAATGTATCATGAAGATTGAATGAAAAAAATATATGTTGAGATTTCAGGAGACTCTAGTGTTTGGAAGTTTGGCAAACCCTTTCCATATAAGTGTTATTCGCAGTCCCTGCATTAGGCTACATCAAGAGGAAACAAAACTTAGAGATTGAACGTAGAACTACTGTATTGTGTCAAGTTTCAAGAATCTAGCACAAACTGATTTTGATTTAGAGTTCGAACTGCATCTGTCAATATAGGAGAAAACAGAGTGAAACCTAAAAATTCAAACTGTTACTGCAAACGAATGCTTCAACCTAGGAGAACGAAACTTGGGCATCCAAGTTTGATTGGTGTACTGCTCATTACTTGAAAGTATCATGAAGTTCGGAAGAAAAAATATATGTTGTGATTTCAGGAGACTGTAGTTTTTTGGCAGCCTAACAACGCCTTTCATTGAATGAGTTATTCTCCAGTCTCTGCTTAAGGCTACATGAAGAGGAAACAAACCTTAGAGATAGAATGTAGAACTACTGTATTGTGTCAAGTTTAAAGAAGCTATCACAAACCATGTTGATTTAGAGTTCGTACTGCATCTGTAAATATAGGAGAAAACAGAGCGAAACCTAAAAATTCAAACTGTTCCTTTAAACGAATGCTTCAACCTAGGAGAACTAAACTTGGGCATCCAAGTTTGATTGGTGTACTGCTCATTACTTGAAAGTATCATGAAGGTCGGAAGAAAAAATATATGTTGAGATTACAGGAGACTGTAGTTTTTTGGCAACCTAACAACACATTTCATTGAATGAGTTATTCTCCAGTCTCTGCTTAAGGCTACATGAAGAGGAAACAAACATTAGAGATAGAACGTAGAACTACTGTATTTTGTCAAGTTTCAAGAAGCTAGCACAAACCGTGTTGATTTAGAGTTCGAACTGCATCTGTCAATATAGGAGAAAACAGAGTGAAACCTAAAAAATCAAACTGTTCCTGGAAACGAATGCTTCAATCTAGGAGAACTAAACTTGGGCATCCAAGTGGGATTGGTGTACTGATCATTACGTGAATATATCATGAAGATTGGATGAAAAAATATATATTGAGATTTCAGGGGACTTTAGTGTTTGGAAGTTTGGCAACCCATTTTCATATAAGTGTTATTCGCAGTGCCTGCATTAGGCTACATCAAAAGGAAACAAAACTTAGAGATAGAACGTAGAACTACTGAATTGTGTCAAGTTTCAAGAAGCTAGCACAAACTGTGTTTGATTTAGAGATCGAACTGCATCTGTCAATATAGGAGAAAACAGAGTGAAACCTAAAAACTCAAACTGTTACTGCAAACGAATGCTTCAACCTAGGAGAACAAAACTTTGGCATCCAAGTTTGATTGGTGTACTGCTCATTACTTTAAAGTATCATCAAGGTCGGAAGAAAAAATATATGTTGTGATTTCAGGAGACTGTAGTTTTTTGGCAGCATAACAACGCCTTTCATTGAATGAGTTATTCTCCAGTCTCTGCTTAAGACTACATCAAGAGGAAACAAACCTTAGAGATAGAACGTAGAACTACTCTATTGTGTCAAGTTTCAAGAAGCTAGCACAAACCGTGTTGATTTAGAGTTCGAACTGCATCTGTAAATATAGGAGAAAACAGAGTGAAACCTAAAAATTCAAACTGTTACTGCAAACGAATGCTTCAACCTAGAAGAACGAAACTAGGGCATCCAAGTTTGCTTGGTGTACTGCTCTTTACTTGAAAGTATCATGAAGGTCGGAAGAAAAAATATATGTTGAGATTACAGGAGACTGTAGTTTTTTGGCAAAATAACAACGCATTTCATTGAATGTGTTATTCGCCAGTCTTTGCTTAAGGCTACATCAAGAGGAAACAAACCTTAGAGATAGAACGTAGAACTACTGCATTGTGTCAAGTTTCAAGAAGCTAGCACAAACCGTGTTGATTTAGAGTTCGAACTGCATCTGTCAATATAGGAGAAAACAGAGTGAAACCTAAAAATTCAAACTGTTCCTGGAAACAAATGCTTCAATCTAGGAGAACTAACCTTGGCATCCAAGTTTGATTGGTGTACTGCTCATTACTTTAAAGTATCATCAAGGTCGGAAGAAAAAATATATGTTGTGATTTCAGGAGACTGTAGTTTTTTGGCAGCCTAACAATGCCTTTCATTGAATGAGTTATTCTCCAGTCTCTGCTTAAGGCTACATCAAGACGAAACAAACCTCAGAGAGAGAACGTAGAACTACTGTATTGTGACAAGTTTCAAGAAGCTAGCACAAACCGTGTTTGCTTTAGAGTTCGAACTGCATCTGTCAATATATTAGAAAACAGAGTGAAACCTAAAAATTCAAACTGTTACTGCAAACGAATGCTTCAACCTAGGAGAACAAAACTTGTTCATCCAAGTTTGATTGGTGTATTGCTCATTACTTGAAAGTATCATGAAGGTCGGAAGAAAAAATATATGTTGAGATTACAGGAGACTGTAGTTTTTTGTCAACCTAACAACGCATTTTATTGAATGAGTTATTCACCGGTCTTTGCTTAAGATTACATCAAGAGGAAACAAACCTTAGAGATAGAACGTAGTACTTCTGTATTGTGTCAAGTTTCAAGAAGCTAGCACAAACCGTGTTGATTTAGAGTTCGAACTGCATCTGTCAATATAGGAGAAAACAGAGTGAAACCTAAAAATTCAAACTGTTCCTGGAAACGAATGCTTCAATCTACGAGAACTAAACTTGGGCATCCAAGTGGGATTGGTGTACTGATCATTATTTGAATGTATCATGAAGATTGGATGAAAAAATATATGTTGAGTTTTCAGGAGACTCTAGTGTTTGGAAGTTTGGCAACCCCTTTCCATATAAGTGTTATTCGCAGTCCCTACATTAGGCTACATCAAGAGGAAGCAAAACTTAGAGATAGAACGTAGAACTACTGTATTGTGTCAAGTTTCAAGAAGCTAGCAAAAACTGTGTTTGATTTAGAGTTCGAAATGCATCTGTCAATATAGGAGAAAACAGAGTGAAACCTAAAAATTCAAACTGTTACTGCAAACGAATGCTTCAACCTAGGAGAACGAAACTTGGGCATCCAAGTTTGAATGGTGTACTGCTCATTACTTGAAAGTATCATGAAGGTCGGAAGAAAAAATATATGTTGTGATTTCAGGAGACTGTAGTTTTTTGGCAGCCTAACAATGCCTTTCATTGAATGAGTTATTCTCCCGTCTCTGCTTAAGGCTACATCAAGAGGAAACAAACCTTAGAGATAGAACGTAGAACTACTGTATTGTGTCAAGTTTCAAGAAGCTAGCAGAAACCGTGTTTCATTTAGAGTTCGAACTGCACCTGTCAATATAGGAGAAAACAGAGTGAAACCAAAAATTCAAACTGTTACTGCAAACGAATACTTCAAACTAGAAGAACGAAACTAAGGCATCCAAGTTTGATTGGTGTACTTCTCATTACTTGAAAGTATCAGGAAGGTCGGAAGAAAATATATATGTTGAGATTACAAGAGACTGTAGTTTTATGGCAACCTAACAACGCATTTCATTGAATGAGTTATTCGCCAGTCTTTGCTTAAGGGTACATCAAGTGGAAACAAACCTTAGAGATAGAACGTAGAACTACTGTATTGTGTCAAGTTTCAAGAAGCTAGCACAAACCATGTTGATTTAGAGGTCGAACTGCATCTGTCAATATAGGAGAAAACAGAGTGAAACCTAAAAATTCAAACTGTAACTGCAAACGAATGCTTCAACCTAGAAGAACTAAACTAGGGCATCCAAGTTTGATTGGTGTACTGCTCATTACTTGAAAGAATCATGAAGGTCGGAAGAAAAAATATACGTTGTGATTTCAGGAGACTGTATTTTTCGGCAGCCTAACAACGCCTTTCATTGAATGAGTTATCCTCCAGTCTCTGCTTAAGGCTAAATCAAGAGGAAACAAACCTTAGAGATAGAACGTAGAACTACTGTATTGTGTCAAGTTTCAAGAAGCTAGCACAAACCGTGTTGATTTAGAGTTCGTACTGCATCTGTCAATATAGGAGAAAACAGAGTGAAACCTAAAAATTCAAACTGTTCCTGCAAACGAATGCTTCAGTCTAGGAGAACTAAACTTGGGCATCCAAGTGGGATTGGTGTACTGATCATTACGTGAATGTATCATGAAGATTGGATGAGAAAATATATGTTGAGATTTCAGGAGACTCTAGTGTTTGGAAGTTTGGCAACCCCTTTCCATATAAGTGTTATTCGCAGTTCCTGCATTAGGCTACATCAAGAGGAAACAAAACTTATAGATAGAACGTAGAACTACTGTATTGTGTCAAGTTTCAAGAAGCTAGCACAAATTGTGTTTGATTTAGAGTTCGAACCGCATCTGTCAATATAGGAGAAAACAGAGTGAAACCTAAAAATTCAAACTGTTACTGCAAACGAATGCTTCAACCTAGGAGAACGAAACTTGGGCATCCAAGTTTGATTTGTGTACTGCTCATTACTTGAAAGTATCATGAAGGTCGGAAGAAAAAATATATGTTGTGATTTCAGGAGACTGTAGTTTTTTGGCAGCCGAACAATGCCTTTCATTGAATGAGTTATTCTCCAGTCTCTGCTTAAGGCTACATCAAGATGAAACAAACCTTAGAGATAGAACGTAGAACTACTGTATTGTGTCAAGTTTCAAGAAGCTAGCAGAAACCGTGTTTGATTTAGGGTCCGAACTGCACCTGTCAATGTAGGAGAAAACAGAGTGAAACCTAAAAATTCAAACTGTTACTGCAAACGATGCTTCAACCTAGGAGAACAAAACTTGGGCATCCAAGTTTGATTGGTGTACTGCTCATTACTTGAAAGTATCATGAAGGTCGGAAGAAAAAATATATGTTGAGATTACAGGAGACTGTAGTTTTTTGCCAACCTAACAACGCCTTTCATTGAATGAGTTATTCACCAGTCTTTGCTTAAGACTACATCAAGACGAAACAAACCTTAGAGATAGAACATAGAACTACTGTATGGTGTCAAATTTCAAGAAGCTAGCACAAACCGTGTTGATTTAGAGTTCGAACTGCATCTGTCAATATAGGAGAAAACAGAGTGAAACCTAAAAATTCAAACTGTTACTGGAAACGAATGCTTCAATCTAGGAGAACTAAACTTGGGCATCCAAGTGGGATTGGTGTACTGATCATTACGTGAATGTATCATGAAGATTGGATGAAAAAATATATGTTGAGATTTCAGGAGACTCTAGTGTTTGGAAGTTTGGCAACCCCTTTCCATATAAGTGTTATTCGCAGTCCCTGCATTAGGCTACATCAAGAGGAAACAAAACTTAGAGATAGAACGTAGAACTACTGTATTGTGTCAAGTATCAAGAAGCTAGGACAAACCGTGTTGATTTAGAGTTTGAACTGCATCTGTCAATATAGGAGAAAACAGAGTTAAACCTAAAAATTCAAACTGTTCCTGAAAACGAATGCTTCAACCTAGAAGAACGAAACTAGGGCATCCAAGTTTGATTGGTGTACTGCTCATTACTTGAAAGTATCAGGAAGGTCGGAAGAAAATATATATGTTGAGATTACAAGAGACTGTAGTTTTTTGGCAACCTAACAACGCATTTCATTGAATGAGTTATTCGCCAGTCTCTGCTTAAGGGTACATCAAGAGGAAACAAACCTTAGAGATAGAACGTAGAACTACTGTATTGTGTCACGTTTCAAGAAGCTAGCACAAACCGTGTTGATTTAGAGTTCGAACTGCATCTGTCAATATAGGAGAAAACAGAGTGAAACCTAAAAATTCAAACTGTTCCTGGAAACGAATGTTTCAATCTAGGAGAACTAAAATTGGGCATCCAAGTGGGATTGGTGTACTGATCATTACGTGAATGTATCATGAATATTGGAAGAAAAAATATATGTTGAGATTTCAGGAGACTCCAGTGTTTGGAAGTTTGGCAACCCCTTTCCACATAAGTGTTATTCGCAGTCACTGCATTAGGCTACATCAAGAGGAAACAAAACTTAGAGATAGAACATAGAACTACTGTATTGTGTCAAGTTTCAAGAAGCTAGCACAAACCGTGGTGATTTAGAGTTCGAACTGCATCTGTCAATATAGGAGAAAACAGAGTGAAACCTAAAAATTCAAACTGTTACTGCAAACGAATGCTTCAACCTAGAAGAACGAAACTAGGGCATGCAAGTTTGATTGGTGTAGTGCTCATTACTTGAAAGTATCATGAAGGTCAGAAGAAAAAATATATGTTGTGATTTCAGGAGACTGTAGTTTTTTTGCAGCCTAACAACGCCTTTCATTGAATGAGCTATTCTCCAGTCTCTGCTTAAGGCTACATCAAGAGGAAACAAACCTTAGAGAAAGAACGTAGAACTACTGTTTTGTGTCAAGTTTCAAGAACCTAGCACAAACCGTGTTGATTTAGAGTTCGTACTGCATCTGTAAATATAGGAGAAAACAGAGTGAAACCTAAAAATTCAAACTGTTCCTGGAAACGAATGCTTCAATCTAGGAGAACTAAACTTGGGCATCCAAGTGGGATTGGTGTACTGATCATTACGTGAATGTATCATGAAGATTGGATGAAAAAATATATGTTGAGATTTCAGGAGACTCTAGTGTTTGGAATTTTGGCAAGCCCTTTCCATATAAGTGTTATTCGCAGTCCGTGCATTAGGCTACATCAAGAGGAAACAAGACTTACAGATAGAACGTAGAACTACTCTATTGTGTCAAGTTTCAAGAAGCTAGCACAAACTGTGTTTGATTTAGAGATCGAACTGCATCTGTCAATATAGGAGAAAACAGAGTGAAACCTAAAAATTCAAACTGTTACTGCAAAGGAATGCTTCAACCTAGAAGAACGAAACTCGGGCATCCAAGTTTGATTGGTGTAGTGCTCATTCCTTGAAAGTATCATGAAGGTCGGAAGAAAAAATATATGTTGAGATTACAGGAGACTGTAGTTTTTTGCAATCTAACAACGCATTTCATTGAATGAGTTATTCGCCAGTCTTTGCTTAAGACTACATCAAGAGGAAACAAACCTTAGAGATAGAACGTAGAACTACTGTATTGTGTCAAGTTTCAAGAAGCTAGCACAAACTGTGGTGATTTAGAGTTCGAACTGCATCTGTCAATATAGGAGAAAACAAAGTGAAACCTAAAAATTCAAACTGTTACTGCAAACGAATGCTTCAACCTAGAAGAACGAAACTAGGGCATCCAAGTTTGATTGGTGTACTGCTCATTACTTGAAAGTATCATGAAGGTCGGAAGAAAAAATATATGTTGTGATTTCAGGAGACTGTAGTTTTTTTGCAGCCTAACAACGCCTTTCATTGAATGAGTTATTCTCCAGTCTCTGCTTAAGGCTACATCAAGAGGAAACAAACCTTAGAGAAAGAACGTAGAACTACTGTATTGTGTCAAGTTTCAAGAAGCTAGCACAAACCGTGTTGATTTAGAGTTCGTACTACATCTGTCAATATAGGAGTAAACAGAGTGAAACCTAAAAATTCAAACTATTCCTGGAAACGAATGCTTCAATCAAGGAGAACTAAATTTATGCATCCAAGTGGGATTGGTGTACTGATCATTACGTGAATGTATCATGAAGATTGGATGAAAAAATATATGTTGAGATTTCAGGAGACTCTAGTGTTTGGAATTTTGGCAACCCCTTTCCATATAAGTGTTATTCGCAGTCCCTGCATTATGCTACATCAAGAGGAAACAAAACTTAGAGATAGAACGTAGAACTACTGTATTGTGTCAAGTTTCAAGAAGCAAGCACAAACTGTGTTTGATTTAGAGATCGAACTGCATCTGTCAATACAGGAGAAAACAGAGTGAAACCTAAAAATTCAAACTGTTACTGCAAACGAATGCTTCAACCTAGGAGACTGAAACATGGGCATCCAAGTTTGATTGGTGTACTGCTCATTACTTGAAAAAATCATGAAGGTCGGAAGAAAAAATATATGTTGTTATTTCAGGAGACTGTAGTTTTTTGGCAGCCTAACAACGCCTTTCATTGAATGAGTTATTCTCCAGGCTCTGCTTAAGGCTACATCAAGAGTAAACAATCCTTGGAGATAGAACGTAGAACTACTGTATTGTGTCAAGTTTCAAGAAGCTAGCACAAACCGTGTTGATTTAGAGTTCAAACTGCATCTGTCAATATAGGAGAAAACAGATAGAAACCTAAAAATTCAAACTGTTACTGCAAACGAATGCTTCAACCTGGAACAACGAAACTAGGGCATCCAAGTTTGATTGGTGTACTGCTCATTACTTGAAAGTATCATGAAGGTCCGAAGAAAAAATATTGTTGTGATTTCAGAAGACTGTGGTTTTTTGGCAGCCTAACAACGCCTTTCATTGAATGAGTTATTCGCCAGTCTCTGCTTAAGGCTACATCAAGAGGAAACAAACCTTAGTG
Organism: Callospermophilus lateralis; assembly: GCF_048772815.1. Classification (NCBI taxonomy): domain Eukaryota; kingdom Metazoa; phylum Chordata; class Mammalia; order Rodentia; family Sciuridae; genus Callospermophilus; species Callospermophilus lateralis. The sequence goes on along the minus strand of NW_027513312.1, from coordinate 189,573 downwards.
ATAGAACTTAGAACTACTGTATTGTGTCAAGTTTCAAGAAGCTAGCACAAACCGTGTTGATTTAGAGTTCCTACTGCATCTTCAATATAGGAGAAAACAGAGTGAAACCTAAAAATTCAAACTGTTCCTGGAAACGAATGCTTCAATCTAGGAGAACTAAACTTGGGCATCCAAGTGGGACTGGTGTACTGATCATTACTTGAATGTATCATGAAGATTGGATGAAAAAATATATGTTGAGATTTCAGGAGACTCTAGTGTTTGGAATTTTGGCAACCCCTTTCCATATAAGTGTTATTCGCAGTCCCTGCATTAGGCTACATCAAGAGGAAACAAAACTTAGAGATAGAACGTAGAACTACTGTATTGTGTCAAGTTTCAAGAAGCTAGCACAAACTGTGTTTGATTTAGAGATCGAACTGCATCTGCCAATATAAAAGAAAACAGAGTGAAACCTAAAAATTCAAACTGTTACTGCAAATAAATGCTTCAAACTAGGAGAACGACTAGGGCATCCAAGTTTGATTGGTGTACTGCTCATTACTTGAAAGTATCAGGAAGGTCGGAAGAAAAAATATATGTTGAGATTACAGGAGACTGTAGTTTTTTGGCAGCCTATCAACGCCTTTCATTGAATGAGTTATTCTCCAAGTCTCTGCTTAAGGCTACATCAAGAGGAAACAAACCTTAGAGATAGAACGTAGAACTACTGTATTGTGTCAAGTTTCATGAAGCTAGCACAAACCGTGTTGATTTAGAGTTCGTACTGCATCTGTCCATATAAGAGAAAACAGAGTGAAACTAAAAATTCACACGGTTCTGGAAACGAATGCTTCAATCTAGTAGAACTAAACTTGGGCATCCAAGTGGGATTGGTGTACTTATCATTACGTGAAGGTATCATGAAGATTGGATGAAAAAATATATGTTGAGATTTCAGGAGACTCTAGTGTTTGGAATTTTGGCAACCCTCTTCCATATAAGTGTTATTCACAGTCCCTGCATTAGGCTACATCAAGAGGAAACAAAACTTAGAGATAGAACGTAGAACTACTGTATTGTGTCAAGTTTCAAGAAGCTAGCACAAACTGTGTTTGATTTAGAGATCGAACTGCATCTGTCAATATAGGAGAAAACAGAGTGAAACCTAAAAATTCAAACTGTTACTGCAAACGAATGCTTCAACCTAGGAGAATGAAACTTGGGCATCCAAGTTTGATTGGTGTACTGCTCATTACTTGAAAGAATCATGAAGGTCGGAAGAAAAAATATATGTTGTGATTTCAGGAGACTGTAGTTTTTTGGCAGCCTAACAATGCCTTTCATTGAATGAGTTATTCTCCAGTCTCTGCTTAAGGCTACATCAAGAGGAAACAAACCTTAGAGATAGAACGTAGAACTACTGTATTGTGTCAAGTTTCAAGAAGCTAGCACAAACCATGTTTGATTTAGATATCGAACTGCATCTGTCAATATAGGAGAAAACAGAGTGAAACCTTAAAACTCAAACTGTTACTGCAAACGAATGCTTCAACCTAGGAGAACGAAACTTGGGCATCCAAGTTTGATTGGTGTACTGCTCATTACTTGAAAGTATCATGAAGTTCGGAAGAAAAAATATATGTTGTGATTTCAGAAGACTGTAGTTTTTTGGCAGCCTAACAACGCGTTCATTGAATGAGTTATTCTCCAGTCTCTGCTTAAGGCTACATCAAGAGGATACAAACCTTAGAGATAGAACATAGAACTACTGTATTGTGTCAAGTTTCAAGAAGCTAGCACAAACCGTGTTGATTTAGAGTTCCTACTGCATCTGTCAATATAGGAGAAAACAGAGTGAAACCTAAAAATTCAAACTGTTCCTGGAAACGATTGCTTCAATCTAGGAGAACTAAACTTGGGCATCCAAGTGGGATTGGTGTACTGATCATTACGTGAATGTACCATGAAGATTGGATGAAAAAATATATGTTGAGATTTCAGGAGACTCTAGTGTTTGGAAGTTTGTCAACCCAATTCCATATAAGTGTTATTCGTAGTCCCTGCATTAGGCTACATCAAGAGGAAACAAAACTTAGAGATAGAACGTAGAACTACTGTATTGTGTCAAGTTTCAAGAAGCTAGCACAAACTGTGTTTGATTTAGAGTTCGAACTGCAGCTGTCAATATAGGAGAAAACAGAGTGAAACCTAAAAATTCAAACTGTTACTGCAAAAGGAATGCTTCAACCTAGGAGAACGAAACTTGGGCATCCAAGTTTGATTGGTGTACTGCTCATTACTTGAAAGTATCATGAAGGTCGGAAGAAAAAATATATGTTGTGATTTCAGGAGACTGTAGTTTTTTGGCAGCCTAACAACGCCTTTCATTGAATGAGTTATTCTCCAGTCTCTGCTTAAGGCTACATCAAGAGGAAACAAACCTTAGAGATAGAACGTAGAACTACTGTATTGTGTCAAGTTTCAAGAAGCTAGCACAAAACGTGTTGATTTAGAGTTCATACTGCATCTGTCAATATAGGAGAAAACAGAGTGAAACCTAAAAATTCAAACTGTTACTGCAAACGAATGCTTCAACCTAGAAGAACGAAACTAGGGCATCCAAGTTTGATTGGTGTACTGCTCATTACTTGAAAGTATCATGAAGGTCGGAAGAAAAAATATATGTTGTGATTTCAGGAGACTGTAGTTTTTGCCAACCTAACAACGCCTTTCATTGAATGAGTTATTCTCCAGTCTTTGCTTAAGACTACATCAAGAGGAAACAAACCTTAGAGATAGAACGTAGAACTACTGTATTGTGTCAAGTTTCAGGAAACTAGCACAAACCGTGTTGATTTAGAGTTCGAACTGCATCTGTCAATGTAGGAGAAAACAGAGTGAAACCTAAAAATTCAAACTGATACTGCAAACGAGTGCTTCAACCTACAAGAACGAAGCTAGGGCATCCAAATTTGATTGGTGTACTGCTCATTGCTTGAAAGTATCATGAAGGTCGGAAGAAAAAATATATGTTGTGATTTCAGGAGACTGTAGTTTTCTGGCAGCCTAACAACGCCTTTCTTTGAATGAGTTATTCTCCAGTCTCTGCTTAAGGCTACATCAAGACGAAACAAACCTTAGAGATAGAACGTAGAACTACTGTATTGTGTCAAGTTTCAAGAAGCTAGGACAAACCGTGTTGATTTAGAGTTCGTACTGCATCTGTCAATATGGTAGAAAACAGAGTGAAACCTAAAAATTCAAACTGTTACTGCAAACGAATGCTTCAACCTAGAAGAACGAAACTAGGGCATCCAAGTTTGATTGGTGTACTGCTCATTACTTGAAAGTATCATGAAGTTCGGAAGAAAAAATATATGTTCTGATTTCAGGAGACTGTAGTTTTTTGGCAGCCTAACAACGCCTTTCATTGAATGAGTTATTCTCCAGTCTCTGCTTAAGGCTTCATCAAGCGTAAACAAACCTTAGAGATACAACGTAGAACAACTGTATTGTGTCAAGTTTCAAGAAGCTAGCACAAACCGTGTTGATTTAGAGTTCGTACTGCATCTGTCAATATAGGAGAAAACAGAGTGAAACCTAAAAATTCAAACTGTTCCTGGAAACGAATGCTTCAATCTAGGAGAACTAAACTTGGGCATCCATGAGGGATTGGTGTACTGATCATTACGTGAATGTATCATGAAGATTGGATGAAAAAATATATGTTGAGATTTCAGGAGACTCTAGTGTTTGGAAGTTTGGCAACCCCTTTCCATATAAGTGTTATTCGCAGTCCCTGCATTAGGCTACATCAAGAGGAAACAAAACTTAGAGATAGAACGTAGAACTACTGTATTGTGTCAAGTTTCAGGAAGCTAGCACAAACCGTGTTGATTTCGAGTTTGAACTGCATCTGTCAATATAGGAGAAAACAGAGTGAAACCTAAAAATTCAAACTGTTACTGCAAACGAATGCTTCAACCTAGAAGAACAAAACTAGGGCATCCAAGTTTGATTGGTGTACTGCTCATTACTTGAAAGTATCATGAAGGTTGGAAGAAAAAATATATGTTGTGATTTCAGGAGACTGTAGTTTTTTGGCAGCCTAACCATGCCTTTCATTGAATGAGTTATTCTCCAGTCTCTGCTTAAGGCTACATCAAGAGGAAACAAACCTTAGAGATAGAACGTAGAACTACTGTATTGTGTCAAGTTTCAAGAAGCTAGCACAAACCGTGTTGATTTAGAGTTCGAACTGCATCTGTCAATATAGGAGAAAACAGAGTGAAACCTAAATATTCAAACTGTTACTGCAAACGAATGCTTCAACCTAGAAGAACGAAACTAGGGCATTGAAGTTTGATTGGTGTACTGCTCATTACTTGGAAGTATCATGAAGGTCGGAAGAAAAAATATATGTTGTGATTTCAGGAGACTGTAGTTTTTTGGCAGCCTAACAACGCCTTTCATTGAATGAGTTATCCTCAGTCTCTGCTTAAGGCTACATCAAGAGGAAACAAACCTTAGAGACAGAACGTAGAACTACTGTATTGTGTCAAGTTTCAAGAAGCTAGCACAAACCGTGTTGATTTAGAGTTCGTACTGCATCTGTCAATATAGGAGAAAACAGAGTGAAACCTAAAAATTCAAACTGTTCCTGGAAACGATTGCTTCAATCTAGGAGAACTAAACTTGGGCATCCAAGTGGGATTGGTGTACTGATCATTACGTGAATGTACCATGAAGATTGGATGAAAAAATATATGTTGAGATTTCAGGAGACTCTAGTGTTTGGAAGTTTGTCAACCCAATTCATAATAAGTGTTATTCGTAGTCCTGCATTAGGCTACATCAAGAGGAAACAAAACTTAGAGATAGAACGTAGAACTACTGTATTGTGTCAAGTTTCAAGAAGCTAGCACAAACTGTGTTTGATTTAGAGTTCGAACTGCAGCTGTCAATATAGGAGAAAACAGAGTGAAACCTAAAATTCAAACTGTTACTGCAAAAGGAATGCTTCAACCTAGGAGAACGAAACTTGGGCATCCAAGTTTGATTGGTGTACTGCTCATTACTTGAAAGTATCATGAAGGTCGGAAGAAAAAATATATGTTGTGATTTCAGGAGACTGTAGTTTTTTGGCAGCTAACAACGCTTTCATTGAATGAGTTATTCTCCAGTCTCTGCTTAAGGCTACATCAAGAGGAAACAAACCTTAGAGATAGAACGTAGAACTACTGTATTGTGTCAAGTTTCAAGAAGCTAGCACAAAACGTGTTGATTTAGAGTTCATACTGCATCTGTCAATATAGGAGAAAACAGAGTGAAACCTAAAAATTCAAACTGTTACTGCAAACGAATGCTTCAACCTAGAAGAACGAAACTAGGGCATCCAAGTTTGATTGGTGTACTGCTCATTACTTGAAAGTATCATGAAGGTCGGAAGAAAAAATATATGTTGTGATTTCAGGAGACTGTAGTTTTTGCCAACCTAACAACGCCTTTCATTGAATGAGTTATTCTCCAGTCTTTGCTTAAGACTACATCAAGAGGAAACAAACCTTAGAGATAGAACGTAGAACTACTGTATTGTGTCAAGTTTCAGGAAACTAGCACAAACCGTGTTGATTTAGAGTTCGAACTGCATCTGTCAATGTAGGAGAAAACAGAGTGAAACCTAAAAATTCAAACTGATACTGCAAACGAGTGCTTCAACCTACAAGAACGAAGCTAGGGCATCCAAATTTGATTGGTGTACTGCTCATTGCTTGAAAGTATCATGAAGGTCGGAAGAAAAAATATATGTTGTGATTTCAGGAGACTGTAGTTTTCTGGCAGCCTAACAACGCCTTTCTTTGAATGAGTTATTCTCCAGTCTCTGCTTAAGGCTACATCAAGACGAAACAAACCTTAGAGATAGAACGTAGAACTACTGTATTGTGTCAAGTTTCAAGAAGCTAGGACAAACCGTGTTGATTTAGAGTTCGTACTGCATCTGTCAATATGGTAGAAAACAGAGTGAAACCTAAAAATTCAAACTGTTACTGCAAACGAATGCTTCAACCTAGAAGAACGAAACTAGGGCATCCAAGTTTGATTGGTGTACTGCTCATTACTTGAAAGTATCATGAAGTTCGGAAGAAAAAATATATGTTCTGATTTCAGGAGACTGTAGTTTTTTGGCAGCCTAACAACGCCTTTCATTGAATGAGTTATTCTCCAGTCTCTGCTTAAGGCTTCATCAAGCGTAAACAAACCTTAGAGATACAACGTAGAACAACTGTATTGTGTCAAGTTTCAAGAAGCTAGCACAAACCGTGTTGATTTAGAGTTCGTACTGCATCTGTCAATATAGGAGAAAACAGAGTGAAACCTAAAAATTCAAACTGTTCCTGGAAACGAATGCTTCAATCTAGGAGAACTAAACTTGGGCATCCATGAGGGATTGGTGTACTGATCATTACGTGAATGTATCATGAAGATTGGATGAAAAAATATATGTTGAGATTTCAGGAGACTCTAGTGTTTGGAAGTTTGGCAACCCCTTTCCATATAAGTGTTATTCGCAGTCCCTGCATTAGGCTACATCAAGAGGAAACAAAACTTAGAGATAGAACGTAGAACTACTGTATTGTGTCAAGTTTCAGGAAGCTAGCACAAACCGTGTTGATTTCGAGTTTGAACTGCATCTGTCAATATAGGAGAAAACAGAGTGAAACCTAAAAATTCAAACTGTTACTGCAAACGAATGCTTCAACCTAGAAGAACAAAACTAGGGCATCCAAGTTTGATTGGTGTACTGCTCATTACTTGAAAGTATCATGAAGGTTGGAAGAAAAAATATATGTTGTGATTTCAGGAGACTGTAGTTTTTTGGCAGCCTAACCATGCCTTTCATTGAATGAGTTATTCTCCAGTCTCTGCTTAAGGCTACATCAAGAGGAAACAAACCTTAGAGATAGAACGTAGAACTACTGTATTGTGTCAAGTTTCAAGAAGCTAGCACAAACCGTGTTGATTTAGAGTTCGAACTGCATCTGTCAATATAGGAGAAAACAGAGTGAAACCTAAATATTCAAACTGTTACTGCAAACGAATGCTTCAACCTAGAAGAACGAAACTAGGGCATCCAAGTTTGATTGGTGTACTGCTCATTACTTGAAAGTATCATGAAGGTCGGAAGAAAAAATATATGTTGTGATTTCAGGAGACTGTAGTTTTTTGGCAGCCTAAAAACGCCTTTCATTGAATGAGTTATTCTCCAGTCTCTGCTTAAGGCTACATCAAGAGGAAACAAACCTTAGAGATAGAACGTAGAACTACTGTATTGTGTCAAGTTTCAAGAAGCTAGCACAAATTGTGTTGATTTAGAGTTCGAACTGCATCTGTCAATATAGGAGAAAACAGAGTGAAACCTAAATATTCAAACTGTTACTGCAAACGAATGCTTCAACCTAGAAGAACGAAACTAGGGCATTGAAGTTTGATTGGTGTACTGCTCATTACTTGGAAGTATCATGAAGGTCGGAAGAAAAAATATATGTTGTGATTTCAGGAGACTGTAGTTTTTTGGCAGCCTAACAACGCCTTTCATTGAATGAGTTATCCTCAGTCTCTGCTTAAGGCTACATCAAGAGGAAACAAACCTTAGAGACAGAACGTAGAACTACTGTATTGTGTCAAGTTTCAAGAAGCTAGCACAAACCGTGTTGATTTAGAGTTCGTACTGCATCTGTCAATATAGGAGAAAACAGAGTGAAACCTAAAAATTCAAACTGTTCCTGGAAACAAATGCTTCAATCTAGGAGAACTAAACTTGGAAATCCAAGTGGGATTGGTGTACTGATCATTACGTGAATGTATCATGAAGATTGGATGAAAAAATATATGTTGAGTTTTCAGGAGACTCTAGTGTTTGGAAGTTTGGCAACCCCTTTCCATATAAGTGTTTTTCGCAGTTTCTGCATTAGGCTACATCAAGAGGAAACAAAACTTAGAGATAGAACGTAGAACTACTGTATTGTGTCAAGTTTCAAGAAGCTAGCACAAACTGTGTTTGATTTAGAGTTCGAACTGCATCCGTCAATATAGGAGAAAACAAAGTGAAACCTAAAAATTCAAACTGTTACTGCAAACGAATGCTTCTACCTAGGAGAACGAAACTTGGGCATCCAAGTTTGATTGGTGTACTGCTCATTACTTGAAAGTATCATGAAGGTCGGAAGAAAAAATATATATGTGATTTCAGGAGACTGTAGTTTTTTGGCAGCCAAACAACGCCTTTCATTGAATGAGTTATTCTCCAGTCTCTGCTTAAGGCTACATCAAGACGAAACAAACCTTAGAGACAGAACGTAGAACTACTGTATTGTGTCAAGTTTCAAGAAGCTAGCACAAACCGTGTTGATTTAGAGTTCGTACTGCATCTGTCAATATAGGAGAAAACAGAGTGAAACCTAAAAATTCAAACTGTTCCTGGAAACGAATGCTTCAATCTAGGAGAACTAAACTTGGGAATCCAAGTGGGATTGGTGTACTGATCATTACGTGAATGTATCATGAAGATTGGATGAAAAAATATATGTTGAGATTTCAGGAGACTCTAGTGTTTGGAAGTTTGGCAACCCCTTCCATATAAGTGTATTCGCAGTCCCTGCATTAGGCTACATCAAGAGGAAACAAAACTTAGAGATAGAAAATAGAACTACTGTATTGTGTCAAGTTTCAAGAAGCTAGCACAAACTGTGTTTGATTTAGAGTTCGAACTGCATCTGTCAATATAGGACAAAACAGAGTGACACCTAAATATTCAAACTGTTACTGCAAACGAATGCTTCAACCTAGGAGAACGAAACTTGGGCATCCAAGTTTGATTGGTGTACTGCTCATTATTGAAAGTATCATGAAGGTCAGAAGAAAAAATATATGTTGTGATTTCAGGAGACAGTAGTTTTTGGCAGCCTAACAATGCCTTTCATTGAATGAGTTATTCCCAGTCTCTGCTTAAGGCTACATCAAGAGGAAACAAACCTTATAGATAGAACGTAGAACTACTGTATTGTGTCAAGTTTCAAGAAGCTAGCAGAAACCGTGTTTGATTTAGATTTCGAACTGCATCTGTCAATATAGGAGAAAACAGAGTGAAACCTAAAAATTCAAACTGTTACTGCAAACGAATGCTTCAACCTAGGAGAACAAAACTTGGGCTTCCAAGATTGATTGGTGTACTGCTCATTACTTGAAAGTATCATGAAGGTCGGAAGAAAAAAATATATGTTGAGATTACAGGAGACTGTAGTTTTTTGGCAACCTAACAACGCCTTTCATTGAATGAGTTATTCACCAGTCTTTGTTTAAGGCTACATCAAGAGGAAACAAACCTTAGAGATAAACATAGAACTAGTGTATTGGTGCAAGTTTCAAGAAGCTCGCACAAACCGTGTTGATTTAGAGTTCGAACTGCATCTGTCAATATAGGAGAAAAAAGAGTGAAATCTAAAAATTCAAACTGTTACTGCAAACGAATGCTTCAACCTAGAAGAACGAATCTTGGGCATCCAATTTTGATTGGTGTACTGCTCATTACTTGAAAGTATCATGAATTGTCGGAAGAAAAAATATATGTTGTGATTTCAGGAGACTGTAGTTTTTTTGCAGCCTAACAACGCCTTTCATTGAAGGAGTTATACTCCAGTCTCTGCTTAAGGCTACATCAAGACGAAACAAACCTTAGAGATAGAACGTAGAACTACTGTATTGTGTCAAGTTTCAAGAAGCTAGCACAAACCGTGTTGATTTAGATTTTGAACTGCATCTGTCAATATAGGAGAAAACAGAGTGAAACCTAAAATTCAAACTATTCCTGGAAACGAATGCTTCAATCTAGGAGAACTAAACTTGGAATCCAAGTGGATTGGTGTACTGATCATTACGTGAATGTATCATGAAGACTGGATGAAAAAATGTATGTTGAAATTCAGGAGACTCTAGTGTTTGGAAGTTTGGCAACCCCTTCCCATATAAGTGTTATTCGCAGTCCCTGCATTAGGCTACATCAAGAGGAAACAAAACTTAGAGATAGAAAATAGAACTACTGTATTGTGTCAGTTTCAAGAAGCTAGCAGATACCATGTTTGATTTAGAGTTCGAACTGCATCTGTCAATATAGGAGAAAACAGAGTGAAACCTAAAAATTCAAACTGTTACTGCAAACGAATGCTTCAACCTAAGAAGACAAAACTAGGGGCATCCAAGTTTGAATTGGTGTACTGCTCATTACTTGAAAGTATCATGAAGGTCTGAAGAAAAAACATATGTTAAGAGTACAGGAGACTGTAGTTTTTTGGCAACCTAACAACGCCTTTCATTGAATGAGTTATTCGCCAGTCTCTGCTTAAGGCTACACAAGACGAAACAAACCTTAGAGATAGAACGTAGAACTACTGTATTGTGTCAAGTTTCAAGAAGCTAGCACAAACCTGTTGATTTAGGAATTCGAACTGCATCTGTCAATATAGGAGAAAACAGAGTGAAACCTAAAAATTCAAACTGTTCCTGGAAACGAATGCTTCAATCTAGGAGAACTAAACTGGGCATCCAAGTGGGATTGGTGTACTGATCATTATGGGAAGGTATCATGAAGATTGGATGAAAAAATGTATGTCGAAATTTCAGGAGACTCTAGTGTTTGGAAGTTTGGCAACCCTTTCCATATAAGTGTTATTCGCAGTCCCTGCATTAGGCTACATCAAGAGGAAACAAAACTTAGAGATAGAACGTAGAACTACTGTATTGTGTCAAGTTTCAAGAAGCTAGCACAAACTGTGATTGATTTAGAGTTCGAACTGCATCTGTCAATATAGGAGAAAACAGAGTGAAACCTAAATATTCAAACTGTTACTGCAAACGAATGCTTCAACCTAGAAGAACGAAACTAGGGCATCCAAGTTTGATTGGTGTACTGCTCATTACTTGAAAGTATCATGAAGGTCGGAAGATAAAATATATGTTGTGATTTCAGGAGACTGTAGTTTTTTGGAAGCCTAACAATGCCTTTCATTGAATGAGTTATTCTCCAGTCTGTGCTTAAGGCTACATCAAGAGGAAACAAACCTTAGAGATAGAACGTAGAACTACTGTATTGTGTCAAGTTTCAAGAAGCTAGCACAAACCGTGTTGATTTAGAGTTCGTACTGCATCTGTCAGTATAGGAGAAAACAGAGTGAAACCTAAAAATTCAATCTGTTCCTGGGAACAAATGCTTCAATCTAGGAGAACTAAACTTGGGCATCCAAGTGGGATTGGTATACTGATCATTACGTGAATGTATCCTGAAGATTCGATGAAAAAATATATGTTGAGATTTCAGGAGACTCTAATGTTTGGAAGTTTGGCAACCCCTTTCCATATAAGTGTTATTCACAGTCCCTGCATTAGGCTATATCAAGAAGAAACAAAACTTAGAGATTGAACGTAGAACTACTGTATTGTGTCAAGTTCAAGAAGCTAGCACAAACTGTGTTTGATTTAGAGTTCGAACTGCATCTGTCAATATAGGACAAAACAGAGTGACACCTAAATATTCAAACTGTTACTGCAAACGAATGCTTCAACCTAGGAGAACGAAACTTGGGCATCCAAGTTTGATTGGTGTACTGCTCATTACTTGAAAGTATCATGAAGGTCGGAAGAAAAAATATATGTTGTGATTTCAGGAGACTGTAGTTTTTTGCAGCCTAACAAGGCCTTTCATTGAATGAGTTATTCTCCAGTCTCTGCTTAAGGCTACATCAAGAGGAATCAAACCTTATAGATAGAACGTAGAACTACTGTCTTGTGTCAAGTTTCAAGAAGCTCGCACAAACCGTGTTGATTTAGATTTCGAACTGCATCTGTCAATATAGGAGAAAACAGAGTGAAATCTAAAAATTCAAACTGTTACTGCAAACGAATGCTTCAACCTAGAAGAACGAAACTTGGGCATCCAAGTTTGATTGGTGTACTGCTCATTACTTGAAAGTATCATGAAGGTCGGAAGAAAAAATATATGTTGAGATTACAGGAGACTGTAGTTTTTTATCTACATAACAACGCATTTCATTGAATGAGTTATTCGCCAGTCTCTGCTTAAGGCTACATCAAGAGGAAACAAACCTTAGAGATAGAACGTAGAACTACTGTATTGTGTCAAGTTTCAAGAAGCTAGCACAAACCGTGTTGATTTAGAGTTCGAACTGCATCTGTCAATATAGGAGAAAACAGAGTGAAACCTAAAAATTCAAACTGTTACTGCAAACGAATGCTTCCACCTAGAAGAACGAAACTAGGGCATTGAAGTTTGATTGGTGTACTGCTCATTACTTGAAAGTATCATGAAGGTCGGAAGAAAAAATATACGTTGTGATTTCAGGAGACTGTAGTTTTTTGGCAGCCTAACAACGCCTTTCATTGAATGAGTTATTCTCCAGTCTCTGCTTAAGGCTACATCAAGAGGAAACAAACCTTAGAGATAGAACGTAGAATTACTGTATTGTGTCAAGTTTCAAGAAGCTAGCACAATCCGTGTTGATTTAGAGTTCGTACTGCATCTGTCAATATAGGAGAAAACAGAGTGAAACCTAAAAATTCAAACTGTTCCTGGAAACAAATGCTTCAATCTAGGAGAACTAAACTTGGGCATTCAAGTGTGATTGGTGTACTGATCATTACGTGAATGTATCCTGAAAATTCGATGAAAAAATATATGTTGAGATTGCAGGAGACTCTAGTGTTTGGAAGTTTGGCAACCCCTATCCATATAAGTGTTATTCACAGTCCCTGCATTAGGCTACATCAAGAAGAAACAAAATTTAGAGATACAACGTAGAACTACTGGAGTGTGTCAAGTTTCAAGAAGCTAGCACAAACTGTGTTTGATTTAGAGTTCGAACTGCATCTGTCAATATAAGACAAAACAGAGTGACACCTAAAAATTCAAACTGTTACTGCAAACGAATGCTTCAACCTAGGAGAACGAAACTAGGGCATCCAAGTTTGATTGGTTTACTGCTCATTACTTGAAAGTATCATGAAGGTCAGAAGAAAAAATATATGTTGAGATTACAGGAGACTGTAGATTTTTGGCAACCTAACAACGCATTTCATTGATTGAGTTATTCGCCAGTCTTTGCTTAAGGCTACATCAAGACAAAACAAACATTAGAGATAGAACATAGAACTACTGTATTGTTTCAAGTTTCAAGAAGCTCGCACAAACTGTGTTGATTTAGAGTTCGAACTGCATCTGTCAATATAGGAGAAAACAGAGTGAAACATAAAAATTCAAACTGTTACTGCAAACGAATGCTTCAACCTAGAAGAACGAAACTAGGGCATCCAATTTTGATTGGTGTACTGCTCATTACTTGAAAGTATCATGAAGGTCGGAAGAAAAAATATATGTTGAGATTACAGGAGACTGTAGTTTTTTACCAACCTAACAACGCATTTCATTGAATGAGTTATTCGCCAGTCTTTGCTTAAGGCTATATCAAGAGGAAAAAAACCTTAGAGATAGAACGTAGAACTACTGTATTTTGTCAAGTTTCAAGAAGCTAGCACAAACCGTGTTGATTTAGAGTTTGAACTACATCTGTCAATATAAGAGGAAACAGAGTGAAACCTAAAAATTCAAACTGTTCCTGGAAATGAATGCTTCAATCTAGCAGAACTAAACATGGGCATCCAAGTGGGATTGGTGTACTGATCATTACGTGAATGTATCATGAAGATTGGATGAAAAAATATATGTTGAGATTTCAGGAGACTCTAGTGTTTGGAAGTTTTTTCAACCCCTTTCCATATAAGTGTTATTCGCAGTCCCTGCATTAGGCTACATCAAGAGGAAACAAAACTTAGAGATAGAACGTAGAACTACTGTATTGTGTCAAGTTTCAAGAAGCTAGCACAAACCGTGTTGATTTAGAGTTCGAACTGCATCTGTCAATATAGGAGAAAACAGAGTGAAACCTAAAAATTCAAACTGTTCCTGGAAACGAATGCTTCAATCTAGGAGAACGAAACTTGGACATCCAAGTGGGATTGGTGTACTGATCATTACTTGAATGTATCATGAAGATTGGATGAAAAAATATATGTTGAGATTTCAGGAGACTCTAGTGTTTGGCAGTTTGGCAACCCCTTTCCATATAAGTGTTATTCGCAGTCCCTGCATTAGGCTACATCAAGAGGAAACAAAACTTAGAGATAGAAAATAGAACTACTGTATTGTGTCAAGTTTCAAGAAGCTAGCAGAAACCGTGTTTGATTTAGAGTTCGAACTGCATCTGTCAATATAGGACAAAACAGAGTGACACCTAAATATTCAAACTGTTACTGCAAACGAATGCTTCAACCTAGGAGAACGAAACTTGGGCATCCAAGTTTGATTGGTGTACTGCTCATTACTTGAAAGTATCATGAAGGTCGGAAGAAAAAATATATGTTGTGATTTCAGGAGACTGTAGTTTTTTGCAGCCTAACAATGCCTTTCATTGAATGAGTTATTCTCCAGTCTCTGCTTAAGGCTACATCAAGAGGAAACAAACCTTATAGATAGAACGTAGAACTACTGTATTGTGTCAAGTTTCAAGAAGCTAGCAGAAACCGTGATTGATTTAGAGTTCGAACTGCATCTGTCAACATAGGAGAAAACAGAGTGAAACCTAAAAATTCAAACTGTTACTGCAAACGAATGCTTCAAAATAGGAGAACAAAACTTGGGCATCCAAGATTGATTGCTGTACTGCTCATTACTTGAAAGTATCATGAAGGTCGGAAGAAAAAATATATGTTGAGATTACAGGAGACTGTAGTTTTTTGGCAACCTAACAACGCATTTCATTGAATGAGTTATTCGCCAGTCTTTGCTTAAGGCTATATCAAGAGGAAACAAACCTTAGAGATAGAACGTAGAACTACTGTATTGTGTCAAGTTTCAAGAAACTAGCACAAACCGTGTTGATTTAGAGTTCGAACTGCATCTGTTAATATATTAGAAAACAGAGTGAAACCTAAAAATTCAAACTGTTACTGCAAACAAATGCTTCAACCTAGAAGAACGAAACCAGGGCTTCCAAGTTTGATTGGTGTACTGCTCATTACTTGAAAGTATCATGAAGGTCGGAAGAAAAAATATATGTTGAGATTACAGGAGACTGTAGTTTTTTGGCAACCTAACAACGCATTTCATTGAATGAGTTATTCGCCAGTCTCTGCTTAAGGCTACATCAGGACGAAACAAACCTTAGAGATAGAACGTAGAACTACTGTATTGTGTCAAGTTTCAAGAAGCTAGCACACACCGTGTTGATGTACAGTTTGAACTACATCTGTCAATATAAGAGAAAACAGAGTGAAACCTAAAAATTCAAACTGTTCCTGGAAATGAATGCTTCAATCTAGGAGAACTAAACATGGGCATCCAAGTGGGATTGGTGTACTCATCATTACGTGAATATATCATGAAGATTGGATGAAAAAATATATGTTGAGATTTCAGGAGACTCTAGTGTTTGGAAGTTTGGCAACCCCTTTCCATATAAGTGTTATTCGCAGTCCCTGCATTAGGCTACATCAAGAGGAAACAAACCTTAGAGATAGAACGTAGAACTACTGTATTGTGTCAAGTTTCAATAAGCTAGCACAAACTGTGTTTGATTTAGAGATCGAACTGCATCTGTCAATATAGGAGAAAACAGAGTGAAACCTAAAAATTCAAACTGTTACTGCAAACGAATGCTTCAACCTAGGAAAACAAAACTTCGGCATCCAAGTTTGATTGGTGTACTGCTCATTACTTGAAAGTATCATGAAGGTCGGAAGAAAAAATATATGTTGAGATTACAGGAGACTGTAGTTTTTTGCCAACCTAACAACGCCTTTCATTGAATGAGTTACTCACCAGTCTTTGCTTAAGACTACATCAAGAGGAAACAAACCTTAGAGATAGAACGTAGAACTACTGTATTGTGTCAAGTTGCAAGAAGTTAGCACAAACCGTGTTGATTTAGAGTTTGAACTGCATCTGTCAATATAGGCGAAACCAGAGTGAAACCTAAAAATTCAAACTGTTCCTGGAAACCAATGCTTCAATCTAGAAGAACTAAACTTGGGCATCCAAGTGGGATTGGTGTACTGATCATTACGTGAATGTATCATGAAGATTGATTGAAAAAATATATGTTGAGATTTCAGGAGACTCTAGTGTTTGGAAGTTTGGCAACCCCTTTCCATATAAGTGTTATTCGCAGTCCCTGCATTAGGCTACATCAAGAGGAAACAAAACTTAGAGATAAAACGTAGAACTACTGTATTGTGTCAAGTTTCAAGAAGCTAGCAAAAACTGTGTTTGACTTAGAGATCAAACTGCATCTGTCAATATAGGAGAAAACATGGTGAAACCTAAAAATTCAAACTGTTACTGCAAACGAATGCTTCAACCTAGGAGAACGAAACTTGGGCATCCAAGTTTGATTGGTGTACTGCTCATTACTTGAAAGTATCATGAAGTTCGGAAGAAAAAATATATGTTGTGATTTCAGGAGACTGTAGTTTTTTGGCAGCCTAACAACGCCATTCATTGAATGAGTTATTCTCCAGTCTCTGCTTAAGGCTACATCAAGAGGAAACAAACCTTAGAGATAGAACGTAGAACTACTGTATTGTGTCAAGTTTCAAGAAGCTGGCAGAAACCGTGTTTCATTTAGAGTTCGAACTGCATCTGTCAATATAGGAGAAAACAGAGTGAAACCTAAAAATTCAAACTGTTACTGCAAACGAATGCATCAACCTAGAAGAACGAAACTAGGGCATCCAATTTTGATTGGTGTACTGCTCATTACATGAAAGTATCATGAAGGTCGGAAGAAAAAATATATGTTGTGATTTCAGGAGACTGAAGTTTTTTGGCAGCCTAACAACGCCTGTCATTTAATGGGTTATTCTCCAGTCTCTGCTTAAGGCTACATCAAGAGGAAACAAACCTTAGAGATAGAACATAGAACTACTGTATTGTGTCAAGTTTCAAAAAGCTAGCACAAACCGTGTTGATTTAGAGTTCGAACTACATCTGTCAATATAGGAGAAAACAGAGTGAAACCTAAAAATTCAAACTGTTACTGCAAACGAATGCTTAAACCTAGAGGAACGAAACTAGGGCATCCAAGTTTGTTTGGTGTACTGCTCTTTACTTGAAAGTATCATGAAGGTCGGAAGAAAAAATATATGTTGAGATTACAGGAGACTGTAGTTTTTTGGCAACCTAACAACACATTTCATTGAATGAGTTATTCGCCAGTCTCTGCTTAAGGCTACATCAAGACAAAACAAACCTTAGAGATAAAACGTAGAACTACTGTATTGTGTCAAGTTTCAAGAAGCTAGCACAAACCGTGTTGATTTAGAGTTCGAACTGCATCTGTCAATATAGGAGAAAACAGAGTGAAACCGAAAAATTCAAACTGTTCCTGGAAAAGAATGCTTCAATCTAGGAGAACTAAACACGGGCATCCAAGTGGGATTGGTGTACTGATCATTACGTGAATGTATCATGAAGATTGGATGAAAAAATATATGTTGAGATTTCATTAGACTCTAGTGTTTGGAAGTTTGGCGACTTCTTTCCATATAAGTGTTATTCGCAGTCCCTGCATTAGGCTACATCAAGAGGAAACAAAACTTAGAGGTAGAACGTAGAACTACTGTATTGTGTCAAGTTTCAAGAAGTTAGCACAAACTGTGTTTGATTTAGAGTTCGAACTGCATCTGTCAATATAGGAGAAAACAGAGTGAAACCTAAAAATTCAAACTGTTACTGCAAACGAATGCTTCAACCTAGGAGAATGAAACTTGGCCTCCAAGTTTGATAGGTGTACTGCTCATTACTTAAAAGTATCATGTAGTTCGGAAGAAAAAATATGTGTTGTGATTTCAGGAGACGGTAGTTTTTTGGCAGCCTAACAACGCCTTTCATTGAAGGAGTTATTCTCCAGTCTCTGCTTAAGGCTACATCAAGAGGAAACAAACCTTAGAGATAGAACGTAGAACTACTGTATTGTGTCAAGTTTCAAGAAGCTAGCACAAACTGTGTTTGATTTAGAGTTCGAACTGCATGTGTCAATATAGGAGAAAACAGAGTGAAACCTAAAAATTCAAACTGGTACTGCAAACGAATGCTTCAACCTAGGAAAACAAAACTTCGGCATCCAAGTTTGATTGGTGTACTGCTCATTGCTTGAAAGTATCATGAAGGTCAGAAGAAAAAATATATGTTGAGATTACAGGAGACTGTTGTTTTTTGCCAACCTAACAACGCCTTTCATTGAATGAGTTATTCACCAGTCTTTGCTTAAGACTACCTCAAGAGGAAACAAACCTTAGAGATAGAACGTAGAACTACTATATTGTGTCAAGTTTCAAGAAGCTAGCACAAACCGTGTTGATTTAGAGTTTGAACTGCATCTGTCAATATAGGCGAAAACATAGTGAAACCTAAAAATTCAAACTGTTCCTGGAAACGAATGCTTCAATCTAGGAGAACTAAACTTGGGCATCCAAGTGGGATTGGTGTACTGATCATTACGTGAATGTATCATGAAGATTGATTGAAAAAATATATGTTGAGATTTCAGGAGACTCTAGTGTTTGGAAGTTTGGCAACCCCTTTCCATATAAGTGTTCTTCGCAGTACCTGCATTAGGCTACATCAAGAGGAAACAAAACTTAGAAATAGAACGTAGAACTACTGTATTGTGTCAAGTTTCAAGAAGCTAGCAAAAACTGTGTTTGATTTAGAGATCAAACTGCATCTGTCAATATAGGAGAAAACATGGTGAAACCTAAAAATTCAAACTGTTCCTGCAAACGAATGCTTGAACCTAGGAGAACGAAACTTGGGCATCCAAGTTTGATTGGTGTACTGCTCATTACTTGAAAGTATCATGAAGGTCGGAAGAAAAAATATATGTTGTGATTTCAGGAGACTGTAGTTTTTTGTCAGCCTAACAACGCCATTCATTGAATGAGTTATTCTCCAGTCTCTGCTTAAGGCTACATCAAGAGGAAACAAACCTTAGAGATAGAACGTAGAACTACTGTATTGTGTCAAGTTTCAAGAAGCTAGCACAAACCGTGTTGATTTAGAGTTCGAACTGCATCTGTCAATATAGGAGAAAACAGAGTGAAACCTAAAATTTCAAACTGTTCCTGGAAACGAATGCTTCAATCTAGGAGAACTAAACTTGGGCATCCAAGTGGGATTGGTGTACTGATCATTACGTGAATGTATCATGAATATTGGATGAAAAAATATATGTTGAGTTTTCAGGAGACTCTAGTGTTTGGAAGTTTGGCAACCCCTTTCCATATAAGTGTTATTCGCAGTCCCTGCATTAGGCTACATCAAGAGGAAACAAAACTTAGAGATAGAATGTACAACTACTGTATTGTGTCAAGTTTCAAGAAGTTAGCACAAAACGTGTTGATTTAGAGTTCGAACTGCATCTGTCAATATAGAAGAAAACAGAGTGAAACCTAAAAATTCAAACTGTTACTGCAAACTAATTCTTCAACCTAGAAGAACGAAACTAGGGCATCCAAGTTTGATTCGTGTACTGCTATTTACTTGAAAGTATCATGAAGGTCGGAAGAAAGAATATATGTTGAGATTACAGGAGACTGTAGTTTTTTTGGCAACCTAACAACGCATTTCATTGAATGAGTTATTCGCCAGTCTCTGTTTAAGGCTACATCAAGACGAAACAAACCTTAGAGAAAGAACGTAGAACTACTGTATTGTGTCAAGTTTCAAGAAGCTAGCACAAACCGTGTTGATTTAGAGTTCGAACTGCATCTGTCAATATAGGAGAAAGCAGAGTGAAACCTAAAAATTCAAACTGTTCCTGGAAACGAATGCTTCAATCTAGGAGAACTAAACATGGACATCCAAGTGGTATTGTTGTACTGATCATTACGTGAATGTATCATGAAGTTTGGATGAAAAAATATATGTTGAGATTTCAGGAGATCCTAGTGTTTGGAAGTTTGGCAACCCCTTTCCATATAAGTGTTATTCGCAGTCCCTGCATTAGGCTACATCAAGAGGAAACAAAACTTAGAGATAGAATATAGAAATACTGTATTGTGTCAAGTTTCAAGAAGCTAGCACAAACCGTGTTGATTTAGAGTTCGAACTGCATCTGTCAATATTGGAGAAAACAGAGTGAAACCTAAAAATTCAAACTGTTACGGCAAACGAATGCTTCAACCTAGAAGAACGAAACTAGGGTATCCAAGTTTGATTGGTGTACTGCTCATTACTTGAAAGTATCATGAAGATCGGAAGAAAAAATATAGGTTGAGATTACAGGAGACTGTAGTTTTTTGGCAACAACAACGCATTACATTGAATGAGTTATTCGCCAGTCTTTTCTTAAGGCTACATCAAGAGGAAACAAACCTTATAGATAGAACGTAGAACTACTGTATTGTGTCAAGTTTCAAGAAGCTAGCACAAACCGTGTTGATTTAGTGTTCGAACTGCATCTGTCAATATAGGAGAAAACATAGTGAAACCTAAAAATTCAAACTGTTACTGCAAACGAATGCTTCAACCTAGATGAACAAAACTAGGGCATCCAAGGTTGATTGGTGTACTGCTCATTACTTGAAAGTATCATGAAGGTCGGAAGAAAGAATATATGTTGAGATTACAGGAGACTGTAGTTTTTTGGCAACCTAACAACGCATTTCATTGAATGAGTTATCGCCAGTCTCTGCTTAATGCTACATCAAGAGGAAACAAACCTTAGAGATAGAACGTAGAACTACTGTTTTGTGTCAAGTTTCAAGAAGCTAGCACAAACCATGTTGATTTAGAGTTCGAAATGCATCTGTCAATATAGGAGAAAACAGAGTGAAACCTAAAAATTCAAACTGGTCCTGGAAACGAAGGCTTCAATCTAGAAGAACTAAACATGGGCATCCAAGTGGGATTGGTGTACTGATCATTACGTGAATGTATCATGAAGTTTGGATGAAAAAATATATGTTGAGATTTCAGGAGACCCTAGTGTTTGGAAGTTTGGCAACCCCTTTCCATATAAGTGTTATTCGCAGTCCCTGCATTAGGCTACATCAAGAGGAAACAAAACTTAGAGATAGAACGTAGAACTACTGTATTGTGTCAAGTTTTAAGAAGCTAGCACAAACCGTGTTGATTTAGAGTTCGAACTGCATCTGTCAATATAGGAGAAAACAGAGTGAAACCTAAAAATTCAAACTGTTACTGCAAACGAATGCTTCAACCTAGAAGAACGAAACTAGGGCATCCAAGTTTGATTGGTGTACTGCTCATTACTTGAAAGTATCATGAAGGTCGGAAGAAAGAATATATGTTTAGAATACAGGAGACTGTAGTTTTTTGGCAACCTAACAACGCATTTCATTGAATGAGTTATTCGTCAGTCTCTGTTTAAGGCTACATCAAGACGAAACAAACCTTAGAGATAGAACGTAGAACTACTGTATTGTGTCAAGTTTCAAGAAGCTAGCACAAACCATGTTGATTTAGAGTTCGAACTGCATCTGTCAATATAGGAGAAAACAGAGTGAAACCTAAAAATTCAAACTGTTCCTGGAAACGAATGCTTCAATCTAGGAGAACTAAACATGGGCATCCAAGTGGGATTGGTGTACTGATCATTACGTGAATGTATCATGAAGATTAGATGAAAAAATATATGTTGAGATTTCAGGAGACCCTAGTGTTTGGAAGTTTGGCAACCCCTTTCCATATAAGTGTTATTCACAGTCCCTGCATTAGGCTACATCAAGAGGAAACAAAACTTAGAGATAGAACGTAGAACTACTGTATTGTGTCAAGTTTCAAGAAGCTACCACAAACCGTGTTGATTTAGAGTTCGAACTGCATCTGTCAATATAGGAGAAAACAGAGTGAAACCTAAAAATTCAAACTGTTCCTGGAAACGAATGCTTCAATCTAGGAGAACTAAACTTGGGCATCCAAGTGGGATTGCTGTACTGATCATTACGTGAATGTATCATGAAGATTGGATGAAAAAATATATGTTGAGATTTCAGGAGTCTCTAGTGTTTGGAAGTTTGGCAACCACTTTTTATATAAGTGTTATTCGCAGTCCCTGCATTAGGCTACATAGAGGAAAAAAAAAACATAGAGATAGAACGTACAACTACTGTATTGGGTCAAGTTTCAAGAAGCTAGCACAAACTGTGTTTGATTTAGAGATCGAACTGCATCTGTCAATATAGGGGAAAACAGAGTGAAACCTAAAAATTCAAACTGTTACTGCAAACGAATGCTTCAACCTAGGATGACGAAACTTGGGCATCCAAGTTTGATTGGTGTACTGCTCATTACTTGAAAGTATTATGAAGTTCGGAAGAAAAAATATATGTTGTGATTTCAGGAGACTGTAGTTATTTGGCAGCCTAACAACGCCATTCATTGAATGAGTTATTCTCCAGTCTCTGCTTAAGGCTACATCAAGAGGAAACAAACCTTAGAGATAGAACGTAGAACTACTGTATTGTGTCAAGTTTCAAGAAGCTAGCACAAACCGTGTTGATTTAGAGTTCGAACTGCATCTGTCAATATAGGAGAAAACAGAGTGAAACCTAAAAATTCAAACTGTTATTGCAAACGAATGCTTCAACCTAGAAGAACAAAACTAGGGCATCCAAGTTTGATTGGTGTACTGCTCATTACTTGAAAGTATCATGAAGGTCGGAAGAAAAAATATATGTTGTGATTTCAGGAGACTCTAGTTTTTTGGCAGCCTAACAACGCCTTTCATTGAATGAGTTATTCTCCAGTCTCTGCTTAAGGCTCCATCAAGATGAAACAAACCTTAAAGATAGAACGTAGAACTACTGTAATGTATCAAGTTTCAAGAAGTTAGCACAAACCGTGTTGATTTAGAGTTCGAACTGCATCTGTCAATATAGGAGAATACAGAGTGAAACCTAAAAATTCAAACTGTTCCTGGAAACGAATGCTTCAATCTAGGAGAACTAAACATGGGCATCCAAGTGGGATTGGTGTACTGATCATTACGTGAATGTATCATGAAGTTTGGATGAAAAAATATATGTTGTGATTTCAGGAGACAGTAGTTTTTTGGCAGCCTAAAAACGCCTGTCATTTAATGAGTTATTCTCCAGTCTCTGCTTAAGGCTACATCAAGAGGAAACAAACCTTAGAGATAGAACGTAGAACTACTGTATTGTGTCAAGTTTCTAAGAAGCTAGCAGAAACCGTGTTTGATTTAGAGTTCGAACTGCATCTGTCAATATAGGAGAAAACAGAGTGAAACCTAAAAATTCAAACTGTTACTGCAAAAGAATGCTTCAACCTAGAAGAACGAAACTAGGGCATCCAAGTTTGATTGGTGTACTGCTCATTACTTGAAAGTATCATGAAGGTCGGAAGAAAGAATATATGTTGAGAATACAGGAGACTGCAGTTTTTTGGCAACCTAACAACGCATTTCATTGAATGAGTTATTCGCCAGTCTCTGCTTAAGGCTACATCAAGACGAAACAAACCTTAGAGATAGAACGTAGAACTACTGTATTGTGTCAAGTTTCAAGAAGCTAGCACAAACCATGTTGTTTTAGAGTTCGAACTGCATCTGTCAATATAGGAGAAAACAGAGTGAAACCTAAAAATTCAAACTGTTCCTGCAAACGAATGCTTCAATCTAGGAGAACTAAACATGGGCATCCAAGTGGGATTGGTGTACTGATCATTACGTGAATGTATCTTGAAGATTGGATGAAAAAATATATGTTGAGATTTCAGGAGACTCTAGTGTTTGGAAGTTTGGCAACCCTTTTCCATATAAGTGTTATTCGCAGTCCCTGAATTAGGCTACATCAAAGGATACACAACTTAGAGATAGAATGTAGAACTACTGTATTGTGTCAAGTTTCAAGAAGCTAGCACAAACTGTGTTTGATTTAGAGATCGAACTGCATCTGTCAATATAGGGGAAAACAGAGTGAAACCTAAAAATTCAAACTGTTACTGCAAACGAATGCTTCAACCTAGGATAACGAAACTTGGGCATCCAAGTTTGATTGGTGTACTGCTCATTACTTGAAAGTATCATGAAGGTCGGAAGAAAAAATATATGTTGTGATTTCAGGAGACTGTAGTTTTTTGGCAGACTAACAATGCCATTCATTGAATGAGTTATTCTCCAGTCTCTGCTTAATGGTACATCAAGAGGAAACAAACCTTAGAGATAGAACGTAGAACTCCTGTATTGTGTCAAGTTTCAAGAAGCTAGCACAAACCGTGTTGATTTAGAGTTCGAACTGCATCTGTCAATATAGGAGAAAACAGAGTGAAACCTAAAAATTCAAACTGTTACTGCAAAGGAATGCTTCAACCTATAAGAACGAAACTAGGGGATCCAAGTTTGATTGGTGTACTGCTCATTACTTGAAAGAATCATGAAGGTCAGAAGAAAAAATATATGTTGTGATTTCAGGAGACTGTAGTTTTTTGGCAGCCTAACAACGCTATTCATTGAATGAGTTAGTCTCCAGTCTCTGCTTAAGGAAACTTCAAGAGGAAACAAACCTTAGAGATAGAACGTAGAACTACTGTATTGTGTCAAGTTTCAGGAAGCTAGCACAAACCGTGTTGATTTAGAGTTCGAACTGCATCTGTCAATATATTAGAAAACAGAGTGAAACCTAAAAATTCAAACTGGTACTGCAAACGAATGCTTCAACCTAGGAGAATGAAACTTTGGCATCCAAGTTTGATTGGTGTACAGCTCATTACTTGAAAATATCATGAAGGTCGGAAGAAAAAATATATGTTGTGATTTCAGGAGACGGTAGTTTTTTGGCAGCCTAACAACACATTTCATTGAAGGAGTTATTCTCCAGTCTCTGTTTAAGGCTACATCAAGAGGAAACAAACCTTAGAGATAGAACGTAGAACTACTGTATTGTGTCAAGATTCAAGACGCTAGCAGAAACCGTGTTTGATTTAGAGTTCGAACTGCATCTGTCAATATAGGAGAAAACAGAGTGAAACCTAAAAATTCAAACTCTTACTGCAAACGAATGCTTCAACCTAGAAGAACGAAAATAGGGCATCCAAGTTTGATTGGTGTACTGCTCATTACTTGAAAGTATCATGAAGGTCGGAAGAAAATATATGTTGTGATTTCAGGAGACTGTAGTTTTTTGGCAGCCTAACAACGCCTGTCATTTAATGAGTTATTCTCCAGTCTCTGCTTAAGGCTACATCAAGAGGAAACAAACCTTAGAGATAGAACGTAGAACTACTGTATTGTGTCAAGTTTCAAGAAGCTAGCACAAACCGTGTTGATTTAGAGTTCGTACTACATCTGTCAATATAGGAGAAAACAGAGTGAAACCTAAAAATTCAAACAGTTCCTGGAAACGAATGCTTCAATCTACTAGAACTGAACTTGGGCATCCAAGTGGGATTGGTGTACTGATCATTACGTGAATGTATCATGAATATTGGATGAAAAAATATACGTTGAGATTTCAGGAGACTCTAGTGTTTGGAAGTTTGCCAACCCCTTTCCATATAAGTGTTATTCGCAGTAACTGCATTAGGCTACATCAAAGGAAACAAAACGTAGAGATAGAATGTAGAACTACTGTATTGTGTCAAGTTTTAAGAAGCTAGCACAAACCGTGTTGATTTAGAGTTCGAACTGCATCTGTCAATATAGGAGAAAACAGAGTGAAACCTAAAAATTCAAACTGTTACTGCAAACGAATGCTTCAACCTAGAAGAACGAAACTTGAGCATCCAAGTTTGACTGGTGTACTGCTCATTACTTGAAAGTATCATGAAGGTCGGAAGAAAAAATATATGTTGTGATTTCAGGAGACTGTAGTTTTTTGGCAGCCAAACAACGCCTTTCATTGAATGAGTTATTCTCCAGTCTCTGCTTAAGGCTACATCAAGAGGAAACAAACCTTAGAGATAGAACGTAGAACTACTGTATTGTGTCAAGTTTCAAGAAGCTAGCACAAACCGTGTTGATTTAGAGTTCGAACTGCATCTGTCAATATATGAGAAAACAGAGTGAAACCTAAAAATTCAAAATGTTACTGCAAACGAATGCTTCAACCTAGGAGAACGAAACTTGGGCATCCAAGTTTGATTGGTGTACTGCTCATTACTTGAAAGTATCATGAAGGTCGGAAGAAAAAATATATGTTGAGACTACAGGAGACTGTAGTTTTTTGCCAACCTAACAACGCCTTTCATTGAATGAGTAATTCTCCAGTATCTGCTTAAGGCTACATCAAGAGGAAACAAACCTTAGAGATAGAACGTAGAACTACTGTATTGTGTCAAGTTTCAAGAAGCTAGCACAAACCGTATTTGACTTAGAGTGCGAACTGCATCTGTCAACATAGGAGAAAACAGAGTGAAACCTAAAAATTCAAACTCTTACTGCAAACGAATGCTTCAACCTTGGAGAACGAAACTTGGGCATCCAAGTTTGATTGCTGTACTGCTCATTACTTGAAAGTATCATGAAGGTCGGAAGAAAAAATATATGTTGTGATTTCAGGAGACTGTAGTTTTTTGGCAGCCTAACAACGCCTTTCATTGAATGAGTTATTCTCCAGTCTCTGCTTAAGACTACATCAAGACGAAAC
Source organism: Callospermophilus lateralis (assembly GCF_048772815.1). Lineage (NCBI taxonomy): Eukaryota > Metazoa > Chordata > Mammalia > Rodentia > Sciuridae > Callospermophilus > Callospermophilus lateralis. The sequence continues at coordinate 162,843 of NW_027513312.1, read as the reverse complement.
AAACCTTAGAGATAGAACGTAGAACTACTGTATTGTGTCAAGTTTCAAGAAGCTAGCACAAACCGTGTTGATTTAGAGTTCGTACTACATCTGTCAATATAGGAGAAAACAGAGTGAAACCTAAAAATTCAAACAGTTCCTGGAAACGAATGCTTCAATCTACTAGAACTGAACTTGGGCATCCAAGTGGGATTGGTGTACTGATCATTACGTGAATGTATCATGAATATTGGATGAAAAAATATACGTTGAGATTTCAGGAGACTCTAGTGTTTGGAAGTTTGCCAACCCCTTTCCATATAAGTGTTATTCGCAGTAACTGCATTAGGCTACATCAAAGGAAACAAAACGTAGAGATAGAATGTAGAACTACTGTATTGTGTCAAGTTTTAAGAAGCTAGCACAAACCGTGTTGATTTAGAGTTCGAACTGCATCTGTCAATATAGGAGAAAACAGAGTGAAACCTAAAAATTCAAACTGTTACTGCAAACGAATGCTTCAACCTAGAAGAACGAAACTTGAGCATCCAAGTTTGACTGGTGTACTGCTCATTACTTGAAAGTATCATGAAGGTCGGAAGAAAAAATATATGTTGTGATTTCAGGAGACTGTAGTTTTTTGGCAGCCAAACAACGCCTTTCATTGAATGAGTTATTCTCCAGTCTCTGCTTAAGGCTACATCAAGAGGAAACAAACCTTAGAGATAGAACGTAGAACTACTGTATTGTGTCAAGTTTCAAGAAGCTAGCACAAACCGTGTTGATTTAGAGTTCGAACTGCATCTGTCAATATATGAGAAAACAGAGTGAAACCTAAAAATTCAAAATGTTACTGCAAACGAATGCTTCAACCTAGGAGAACGAAACTTGGGCATCCAAGTTTGATTGGTGTACTGCTCATTACTTGAAAGTATCATGAAGGTCGGAAGAAAAAATATATGTTGAGACTACAGGAGACTGTAGTTTTTTGCCAACCTAACAACGCCTTTCATTGAATGAGTAATTCTCCAGTATCTGCTTAAGGCTACATCAAGAGGAAACAAACCTTAGAGATAGAACGTAGAACTACTGTATTGTGTCAAGTTTCAAGAAGCTAGCACAAACCGTATTTGACTTAGAGTGCGAACTGCATCTGTCAACATAGGAGAAAACAGAGTGAAACCTAAAAATTCAAACTCTTACTGCAAACGAATGCTTCAACCTTGGAGAACGAAACTTGGGCATCCAAGTTTGATTGCTGTACTGCTCATTACTTGAAAGTATCATGAAGGTCGGAAGAAAAAATATATGTTGTGATTTCAGGAGACTGTAGTTTTTTGGCAGCCTAACAACGCCTTTCATTGAATGAGTTATTCTCCAGTCTCTGCTTAAGACTACATCAAGACGAAACAAACCTTAGAGATAGAACGTAGAACTACTGTATTGTGTCAAGTTTCAAGAAGCTAGCACAAACCGTGTTTGATTTAGAGTTCGAACTGCATCTGTCAATATAGGCGAAAACAGAGTGAAACCTAAAAATTCAAACTGTTACTGCAAACGAATGCTTCAACCTAGGAGAACAAAAGTTGGGCATCCAAGTTTGATTGGTGTACTGCTCATTACTTGAAAGTATCATGAAGGTCGGAAGAAAAAATATATGTTGAGATTACAGGAGACTGTAGTTTTGCCAACCTAACAACGCCTTTCATTGAATGAGTTATTCACCAGTCTTTGCTTAAGACTACATCAAGAGGAAACAAAGCTTACAGATAGAACGTAGAACTACTGTATTGTGTCAAGTTTCAAGAAGCTAGCACAAACCGTGTTTGATTTAGAGTTCGAAATGCATCTGTCAATATAGGAGAAAACTGAGTGAAACCTAAATTTCAAACTGTTACTGCAAACGAATGCTTCAACCTAGAAGAACGAAACTAGGGCATCCAAGTTTGATTGGTGTACTGCTCATTACTTGAAAGTATCATGAAGGTCAGAAGAAAAAATATATGTTGAGATTACAGGAGACTGTAGTTTTTTGGCAACCTAACAACGCATTTCATTGAATGAGTTATTCGTCAGTTTTTCCTTAAGGCTACATCAAGAGGAAACAAACCTTAGAGATAGAACGTAGAACTACTGTATTGTGTCAAGTTTCAAGAAGCTAGCACAAACCGTGTTGATTTAGAGTTCGAACTGCATCTGTCAATATAGGAGAAAACAGAGTGAAACCTAAAAATTCAAACTGTTCCTGGAAACGAATGCTTCAATCTAGGAGAACTAAACTTGGGCATCCAAGTGGGATTGGTGTACTGATCATTACGTGAATGTATCATGAATATTGGATGAAAAAATATATGTTGAGATTTCAGGAGACTCTAGTGTTTGGAAGTTTGGCAACCCCTTTCCATATAAGTGTTATTCTCAGTCCCTGCATTAGGCTACATCAAGAGGAAACAAAACTTAGAGATAGAATGTACAACTACTGTATTGTGTCAAGTTTCAAGAAGTTAGCACAAAACGTGTTGATTTAGAGTTCGAACTGCATCTGTCAATATAGGAGAAAACAGAGTGAAACCTAAAAATTCAAACTGTTACTGCAAACGAATGCTTCAACCTAGAAGAACGAAACTAGGGCATCCAAGTTTGATTCGTGTACTGCTATTTACTTGAAAGTATCATGAAGGTCGGAAGAAAGAATATATGTTGAGATTACAGGAGACTGTAGTTTTTTTGGCAACCTAACAACGCATTTCATTGAATGAGTTATTCGCCAGTCTCTGCTTAAGGCTACATCAAGACGAAACAAACCTTAGAGATAGAACGTAGAACTACTGTAATGTGTCAAGTTTCAAGAAGCTAGCACAAACCATGTTGATTTAGAGTTCGAACTGCATCTGTCAATATAGGAGAAAGCAGAGTGAAACCTAAAAATTCAAACTGTTCCTGGAAACGAATGCTTCAATCTAGGAGAACTAAACATGGGCATCCAAGTGGTATTGGTGTACTGATCATTACGTGAATGTGTCATGAAGTTTGGATGAAAAAATAAATGTTGAGATTTCAGGAGATCCTAGTGTTTGGAAGTTTGGCAACCCCTTTCCATATAAGTGTTATTCGCAGTCCCTGCATTAGGCTACATCAAGAGGAAACAAAACTTAGAGATAGAATATAGAAATACTGTATTGTGTCAAGTTTCAAGAAGCTAGCACAAACCGTGTTGATTTAGAGTTCGAACTGCATCTGTCAGTATTGGAGAAAACAGAGTGAAACCTAAAAATTCAAACTGTTACGGCAAACGAATGCTTCAACCTAGAAGAACGAAACTAGGGTATCCAAGTTTGATTGGTGTACTGCTCATTACTTGAAAGTATCATGAAGATCGGAAGAAAAAATATAGGTTGAGATTACAGGAGACTGTAGTTTTTTGGCAACTAACAACGCATTACATTGAATGAGTTATTCGCCAGTCTTTTCTTAAGGCTACATCAAGAGGAAACAAACCTTAGAGATAGAACGTAGAACTACTGTATTGTGTCAAGTTTCAAGAAGCTAGCACAAACCGTGTTGATTTAGTGTTCGAACTGCATGTGTCAATACAGGAGAAAACATAGTGAAACCTAGAAATTCAAACTGTTACTGCAAACGAATGCTTCAACCTAGATGAACGAAACTAGGGCATCCAAGGTTGATTGGTGTACTGCTCATTACTTGAAAGTATCATGGAGGTCGGAAGAAAGAATATATGTTGAGATTACAGGAGACTGTATTTTTTTGGCAACCTAACAATGCATTTCATTGAATGAGTTATCGCCAGTCTCTGCTTAATGCTACATCAAGAGGAAACAAACCTTAGAGATAGAACGTAGAACTAATGTATTGTGTCAAGCTTCAAGAAGCTAGCACAAACCATGTTGATTTAGAGTTCGAAATGCATCTGTCAATATAGGAGAAAACAGAGTGAAACCTAAAAATTCAAACTGGTCCTGGAAACGAATGCTTCAATCTAGAAGAACTAAACATGGGCATCCAAGTGGGATTGGTGTACTGATCATTACGTGAATGTATCATGAAGTTTGGATGAAAAAATATATGTTGAGATTTCAGGAGACCCTAGTGTTTGGAAGTTTGGCAACCCCTTTCCATATAAGTGTTATTCGCAGTCCCTGCATTAGGCTACATCAAGAGGAAACAAAACTTAGAGATAGAACGTAGAACTACTGTATTGTGTCAAGTTTTAAGAAGCTAGCACAAACCGTGTTGATTTAGAGTTCGAACTGCATCTGTCAATATAGGAGAAAACAGAGTGAAACCTAAAAATTCAAACTGTTACTGCAAACGAATGCTTCAACCTAGAAGAACGAAACTAGGGCATCCAAGTTTGATTGGTGTACTGCTCATTACTTGAAAGTATCATGAAGGTCGGAAGAAAGAATATATGTTTAGAATACAGGAGACTGTAGTCTTTTGGCAACCTAACAACGCATTTCATTGAATGAGTTATTCGCCAGTCTCTGTTTAAGGCTACATCAAGACGAAACAAACCTTAGAGATAGAATGTAGAACTACTGTATTGTGTCAAGTTTCAAGAAGCTAGCACAAACCGTGTTGATTTAGAGTTCGAACTGCATCTGTCAATATAGGAGAAAACAGAGTGAAACCTAAAAATTCAAACTGTTCCTGGAAACAAATGCTTCAATCTAGGAGAACTACACTTGGGCATCCAAGTGGGATTGGTGTACTGATCATTACGTGAATGTATCATGAATATTGGATGAAAAAATATATGTTGAGATTTCAGGAGACTCTAGTGTTTGGAAGTTTGGCAACCCCTTTCCATATAAGTGTTATTCGCAGTCCCTGCATTAGGCTACATCAAGAGGAAACAAAACTTAGAGATAGAATGTACAACTACTGTATTGTGTCAAGTTTCAAGAAGTTAGCACAAAACGTGTTGATTTAGAGTTCGAACTGCATCTGTCAATATAGGAGAAAACAGAGTGAAACCTAAAAATTCAAACTGTTACTGCAAACGAATGCTTCAACCTAGAAGAACGAAACTAGGGCATCCAAGTTTGATTCGTGTACTGCTATTTACTTGAAAGTATCATGAAGGTCGGAAGAAAGAATATATGTTGAGATTACAGGAGACTGTAGTTTTTTTGGCAACCTAACAACGCATTTCATTGAATGAGTTATTCGCCAGTCTCTGCTTAAGGCTACATCAAGACGAAACAAACCTTAGAGATAGAACGTAGAACTACTGTATTGTGTCAAGTTTCAAGAAGCTAGCACAAACCATGTTGATTTAGAGTTCGAACTGCATCTGTCAATATAGGAGAAAGCAGAGTGAATCCTAAAAATTCAAACTGTTCCTGGAAACGAATGCTTCAATCTAGGAGAACTAAACATGGGCATCCAAGTGGTATTGGTGTACTGATCATTACGTGAATGTATCATGAAGTTTGGATGAAAAAATAAATGTTGAGATTTCAGGAGATCCTAGTGTTTGGAAGTTTGGCAACCCCTTTCCATATAAGTGTTATTCGCAGTCCCTGCATTAGGCTACATCAAGAGGAAACAAAACTTAGAGATAGAATATAGAAATACTGTATTGTGTCAAGTTTCAAGAAGCTAGCCCAAACCGTGTTGATTTAGAGTTCGAACTGCATCTGTCAATATTGGAGAAAACAGAGTGAAACCTAAAAATTCAAACTGTTACGGCAAACGAATGCTTCAACCTAGAAGAACGAAACTAGGGTATCCAAGTTTGATTGGTGTACTGCTCATTACTTGAAAGTATCATGAAGATCGGAAGAAAAAATATAGGTTGAGATTACAGGAGACTGTAGTTTTTTGGCAACTAACAACGCATTACATTGAATGAGTTATTCGCCAGTCTTTTCTTAAGGCTACATCAAGAGGAAACAAACCTTAGAGATAGAACGTAGAACTACTGTATTGTGTCAAGTTTCAAGAAGCTAGCACAAACCGTGTTGATTTAGTGTTCAAACTGCATCTGTCAATATAGGAGAAAACATAGTGAAACCTAAAAATTCAAACTGTTACTGCAAACGATATCTTCAACCTAGATGAACGAAACTAGGGCATCCAAGGTTGATTGGTGTACTGCTCATTACTTGAAAGTATCATGAAGGTCGGAAGAAAGAATATATGTTGAGATTACAGGAGACTGTATTTTTTTGGCAACCTAACAATGCATTTCATTGAATGAGTTATCGCCAGTCTCTGCTTAATGCTACATCAAGAGGAAACAAACCTTAGAGATAGAACGTAGAACTACTGTATTGTGTCAAGCTTCAAGAAGCTAGCACAAACCATGTTGATTTAGAGTTCGAAATGCATCTGTCAATATAGGAGAAAACAGAGTGAAACCTAAAAATTCAAACTGGTCCTGGAAACGAATGCTTCAATCTAGAAGAACTAAACATGGGCATCCAAGTGGGATTGGTGTACTGATCATTACGTGAATGTATCATGAAGTTTGGATGAAAAAATATATGTTGAGATTTCAGGAGACCCTAGTGTTTGGAAGTTTGGCAACCCCTTTCCATATAAGTGTTATTCGCAGTCCCTGCATTAGGCTACATCAAGAGGAAACAAAACTTAGAGATAGAACGTAGAACTACTGTATTGTGTCAAGTTTTAAGAAGCTAGCACAAACCGTGTTGATTTAGAGTTCGAACTGCATCTGTCAATATAGGAGAAAACAGAGTGAAACCTAAAAATTTAAACTGTTACTGCAAACGAATGCTTCAACCTAGAAGAACGAAACTAGGGTATCCAAGTTTGATTGGTGTACTGCTCATTACTTGAAAGTATCATGAAGGTCGGAAGAAAGAATATATGTTTAGAATACAGGAGACTGTAGTCTTTTGGCAACCTAACAACGCATTTCATTGAATGAGTTATTCGCCAGTCTCTGTTTAAGGCTACATCAAGACGAAACAAACCTTAGAGATAGAACGTAGAACTACTGTATTGTGTCAAGTTTCAAGAAGCTAGCACAAACCATGTTGATTTAGAGTTCGAACTGCATCTGTCAATATAGGAGAAAACAGAGTGAAACCTAAATATTCAAACTGTTCCTGGAAACGAATGCTTCAATCTAGGAGAACTAAACATGGGCATCCAAGTGGGATTGGTGTACTGATCATGACGTGAATGTATCATGAAGATTGGATGAAAAAATATATGTTGAGATTTCAGGAGACCCTAGTGTTTTTAAGTTTGGCAACCCCTTTCCATATAAGTGTTATTCACAGTCCCTGCATTAGGCTACATCAAGAGGAAACAAAACTTAGAGATAGAACGTAGAACTACTGTATTGTGTCAAGTTTCAAGAAGCTAGCACAAACCGTGTTGATTTAGAGTTCGAACTGCATCTGTCAATATAGGAGAAAACAGAGTGAAACCTAAAAATCCAAACTGTTCCTGAAAACGAATGCTTCAATCTAGGAGAACTAAACTTGCGCATCCAAGTGGGATTGCTGTACTGATCATTACGTGAATGTATCATGAAGATTGGATGAAAAAATATATGTTGAGATTTCAGGAGTCTCTAGTGTTTGGAAGTTTGGCAACCACTTTTTATATAAGTGTTATTCGCAGTCCCTGCATTAGGCTACATCAAGAGGAAAAAAAACATAGAGATAGAACGTACAACTACTGTATTGTGTCAAGTTTCAAGAAGCTAGCACAAACTGTGTTTGATTTAGAGATCGAACTGCATCTGTCAATATAGGGGAAAACAGAGTGAAACCTAAAAATTCAAACTGTTACTGCAAACGAATGCTTCAACCTAGGAGAACGAAACTTGGGCATCCAAGTTTGATTGGTGTACTGCTCATTACTTGAAAGTATCATGAAGGTCGGAAGAAAAAATATATGTTGTGATTTCAGGAGACTGTAGTTATTTGGCAGCCTAACAACGCCATTCATTGAATGAGTTATTCTCCAGTCTCTGCTTAAGGCTACATCAAGAGGAAACAAACCTTAGAGATAGAACGTAGAACTACTGTATTGTGTCAAGTTTCAAGAAGCTAGCACAAACCGTGTTGATTTAGAGTTCGAACTGCATCTGTCAATATAGGAGAAAACAGAGTGAAACCTAAAAATTCAAACTGTTATTGCAAACGAATGCTTCAACCTAGAAGAACAAAACTAGGGCATCCAAGTTTGATTGGTGTACTGCTCATTACTTGAAAGTATCATGAAGGTCGGAAGAAAAAATATATGTTGTGATTTCAGGAGACTGTAGTTTTTTGGCAGCCTAACAACGCCTTTCATTGAATGAGTTATTCTCCAGTCTCTGCTTAAGGCTCCATCAAGAGGAAACAAACCTTAAAGATAGAACGTAGAACTACTGTAATGTATCAAGTTTCAAGAAGTTAGCACAAACCGTGTTGATTTAGAGTTCGAACTGCATCTGTCAATATAGGAGAAAACAGAGTGAAACCTAAAAATTCAAACTGTTCCTGGAAACGAATGCTTCAATCTAGGAGAACTAAACATGGGCATCCAAGTGAAATTGGTGTACTGATAATTACGTGAATGTATCATGAAGTTTGGATGAAAAAATATATGTTGTGATTTCAAAAGACTGTAGTTTTTTGGCAGCCTAACAACGCCTTTCATTGAATGAGTTATTCTCCAGTCTCTGCTTAAGGCTCCATCAAGAGGAAACAAACCTTAGAGATAGAACGCAGAACTACTGTATTGTATCAAGTTTCAAGAAGTTAGCACAAACCGTGTTGATTTAGAGTTCGAACTGCATCTGTCAATATAGGAGAAAACAGAGTGAAACCTAAAAATTCAAACTGTTCCTGCAAAAGAATGCTTCAATCTAGGAGAACAAAACTTGGGCATCCAAGTGGGATTGGTGTACTGATCATTACGTGAATGTATCATGAAGATTGGATGAAAAAATATATGTTGAGATTTCAGGAGACTCTAGTGTTTGGAAGTTTGGCAACCCCTTTCCATATAAGTATTATTCCCAGTCCCTGCATTAGGCTACATCAAAAGGAAACAAAACTTAGAGATAGAACGTAGAACTACTGTATTGTGTCAAGTTTCAAGAAGCTAGCACAAACCGTGTTTGATTTAGAGTTCGAACTGCATGTGTCAATATAGGAGAAAACAGAGTGAAACCTAAAAATTCAAACTGTTACTGCAAACGAATGCTTCAACCTAAAGAACGAAACTAGGGCATCCAAGTTTGATTGGTGTACTGCTCATTACTTGAAAGTATCATGAAGGTCGGAAGAAAAAATATATGTTGAGATTACAGGAGAATGTAGTTTTTTGGCAAACTTACAACGAATTTCATTGAATGAGTTATTCGCCAGCCTTTGCTTAAGGCTACATCAAGAGGAAATAAACCTTAGAGATAGAACGTAGAACTACTGTATTGTGTCAAGTTTCAAGAAGGTAGCACAAACCGTGTTGATTTAGAGTTCGAACTGCATCTGTCAATATTGGAGAAAACAGAGTGAAACCTAAAAATTCAAACTGTTCCTGGACACGAATGCTTCAATCTAGGAGAACTAAACTTGGGCATCCAAGTGGGATTGGTGTACTGATCATTACGTGAATGTATCATGAAGATTGGATGAAAAAATATATGTTGAGATTTCAGGAGACTCTAGTGTTTGGAAGTTTGGCAACACCTTTCCATATAAGTGTTATTCCCAGTCCCTGCATTAGGCTACATCAAAAGGAAACAAAACTTAGAGATAGAACGTAGAACTACTGTATTGTGTCAAGTTTCAAGAAGCTAGCACAAACTGTGTTTGATTTAGAGTTCGAACTGCATCTGTCAATATAGGAGAAAACAGAGTGAAACCTAAAAATTCAAACTGTTACTGCAAACGAATGCTTCAACCTAGGAGAACGAAACTTGGGCATCCAAGTTTGACTGGTGTACTGCTCATTACTTGAAAGTATCATGAAGGTCGGAAGAAAAAATATATGTTGTGATTTCAGGAGACTGTAGTTTTTTGGCAGCCAAACAGCGCCTTTCATTGAATGAGTTATTCTCCAGTCTCTGCTTAAGGCTACATCAAGAGGAAACAAACCTTAGAGACAGAACGTAGAACTACTGTATTGTTTCAAGTTTCAAGAAGCTAGCACAAACCGTGTTTGATTTAGAGTTCGAACTGCATCTGTCAATATAGGAGAAAACAGAGTGAAACCTAAAAATTCAAACTGTTACTGCAAACGAATGCTTCAACCTTGGAGAACGAAACTTGGGCATCCAAGTTTGATTGGTGTACTGCTCATTACTTGAAAGTATCATGAAGGTCGTAAGAAAAAATATATGTTGTGATTTCAGGAGACTGTAGTTTTTTGGCAGCCTAACAACGCCTTTCATTGAATGAGTTATTCTCCAGTCTCTGCTTAAGGCTACATCAAGACGAAACAAACCTTAGAGATAGAACGTAGAACTACTGTATTGTGTCAAGTTTCAAGAAGCTAGCACAAACCGTGTTTGATTTAGAGTTCGAACTGCATCTGTCAATATAGGAGAAAACAGAGTGAAACCTAAAAATTCAAACTGTTACTGCAAACGAATGCTTCAACCTAGGAGAACAAAAGTTGGGCATCCAAGTTTGATTGGTGTACTGCTCATTACTTGAAAGTATCATGAAGGTCGGAAAAAAAGATATATGTTGAGATTACAGGAGACTGTAGTTTTTGCCAACCTAACAACGCCTTTCATTGAATGAGTTATTCACCAGTCTTTGCTTAAGACTACATCAAGAGGAAACAAACCTTAGAGATAGAACGTAGAACTACTGTATTGTGTCAAGTTTCAAGAAGCTAGCACAAACCGTGTTGATTTAGAGTTTGAACTGCATCTGTCAATATAGGAGAAAAGAGAGTGAAACCTAAAAATTCAAACGGTTACTGCAAACGAATGCTTCAACCTAAAGAACGAAACTAGGGCATCCAAGTTTGATTGGTGTACTGCTCATTACTTGAAAGTATCATGAAGGTCGGAAGAAAAAATATATGTTGAGATTACAGGAGACTGTAGTTTTTTGGCAAACTTACAACGCATTTCATTGAATGAGTTATTCGCCAGCCTTTGCTTAAGGCTACATCAAGAGGAAATAAACCTTAGAGATAGAACGTAGAACTACTGTATTGTGTCAAGTTTCAAGAAGCTAGCACAAACCGTGTTGATTTAGAGTTCGAACTTCATCTGTCAATATTGGAGAAAACACAGTGAAACCTAAAAATTCAAACTGTTCCTGGAAACGAATGCTTCAATCTAGGAGAACTAAACTTGGGCATCCAAGTGGGAATGGTGTACTGATCATTACGTGAATGTATCATGAAGATTGGATGAAAAAATATATGTTGAGATTTCAGGAGACTCTAGTGTTTGGAAGTTTGGCAACCCCTTTCCATATAAGTGTTATTCCCAGTCCCTGCATTAGGCTACATCAAAAGGAAACAAAACTTAGAGATAGAACGTAGAACTACTGTATTGTGTCAAGTTTCAAGAAGCTAGCACAAACTGTGTTTGATTTAGAGTTCGAAATGCATCTGTCAATATAGGAGAAAACAGAGTGAAACCTAAAAATTCAAACTGTTACTGCAAACGAATGCTTCAACCTAGGAGAACGAAACTTGGGCATCCAAGTTTGACTGGTGTACTGCTCATTACTTGAAAGTATCATGAAGGTCGGAAGAAAAAATATATGTTGTGATTTCAGGAGACTGTAGTTTTTTGGCAGCCAAACAGCGCCTTTCATTGAATGAGTTATTCTCCAGTCTCTGCTTAAGGCTACATCAAGAGGAAACAAACCTTAGAGATAGAACGTAGAACTACTGTATTGTGTCAAGTTTCAAGAAGCTAGCACAAACCGTGTTTGATTTAGAGTTCGAACTGCATCTGTCAATATAGGAGAAAACAGAGTGAAACCTAAAAATTCAAACAGTTACTGCAAACGAATGCTTCAAACTAGGAGAACTAAACTTGGGCACCCAAGTTTGATTGGTGTACTGCTCATTACTTGAAAGTATCATGAAGGTCGGAAGAAAAAATATATGTTGTGATTTCAGGAGACTGTAGTTTTTTGGCAGCCTAACAACGCCTTTCATTGAATGAGTTATTCTCCAGTCTCTGCTTAAGGCTACATCAAGACGAAACAAACCTTAGAGATAGAACGTAGAACTACTGTATTGTGTCAAGTTTCAAGAAGCTAGCACAAACCGTGTATGATTTAGAGTTCGAACTGCATCTGTCAATATAGGAGAAAACAGAGTGAAACCTAAAAATTCAAATTGTTACTGCAAACGAATGCTTCAACCTAGGAGAACAAAAGTTGGGCATCCAAGTTTGATTGGTGTACTGCTCATTACTTGAAAGTATCATGAAGGTCGGAAAAAAAGATATATGTTGAGATTACAGGAGACTGTAGTTTTTGCCAACCTAACAATGCCTTTCATTGAATGAGTTATTCACCAGTCTTTGCTTAAGACTACATCAAGAGGAAACAAACCTTAGAGATAGAACGTAGAACTACTGTATTGTGTCAAGTTTCAAGAAGCTAGCACAAACCGTGTTGATTTAGAGTTCGAACTGCATCTGTCAATATAGGAGAAAAGAGAGTGAAACCTAAAAATTCAAACGGTTACTGCAAACGAATGCTTCAACCTAAAGAACGAAACTAGGGCATCCAAGTTTGATTGGTGTACTGCTCATTACTTGAAAGTATCATGAAGGTCGGAAGAAAAAATATATGTTGAGATTACAGGAGACTGTAGTTTTTTGGCAACCTTACAACGCATTTCATTGAATGAGTTATTCGCCAGTCTTTGCTTAAGCCTACATCAAGAGGAAATAAACCTTAGAGATAGAACGTAGAACTACTGTATTGTGTCAAGTTTCAAGAAGCTAGCACAAACCGTGTTGATTTAGAGTTCGAACTGCATCTGTCAATATTGGAGAAAACAGAGTGAAACCTAAAAATTCAAACTGTTCCTGGACACGAATGCTTCAATCTAGGAGAACTAAACTTGGGCATCCAAGTGGGATTGGTGTACTGATCATTACGTGAATGTATCATGAAGATTGGATGAAAAAATATATGTTGAGATTTCAGGAGACTCTAGTGTTTGGAAGTTTGGCAACACCTTTCCATATAAGTGTTATTCCCAGTCCCTGCATTAGGCTACATCAAAAGGAAACAAAACATAGAGATAGAACGTAGAACTACTGTGTTGTGTCAAGTTTCAAGAAGCTAGCACAAACTGTGTTTGATTTAGAGTTCGAACTGCATCTGTCAATATAGGAGAAAACAGAGTGAAACCTAAAAATTCAAACTGTTACTGCAAACGAATGCTTCAACCTAGGAGAACGAAACTTGGGCATCCAAGTTTGACTGGTGTACTGCTCATTACTTGAAAGTATCATGAAGGTCTTAAGAAAAAATATATGTTGTGATTTCAGGAGACTGTAGTTTTTTGGCAGCCAAACAGCGCCTTTCATTGAATGAGTTATTCTCCAGTCTCTGCTTAAGGCTACATCAAGAGGAAACAAACCTTAGAGATAGAACGTAGAACTACTGTATTGTGTCAAGTTTCAAGAAGCTAGCACAAACCGTGTTTGATTTAGAGTTCGAACTGCATCTGTCAATATAGGAGAAAACAGAGTGAAACCTAAAAATTCAAACTGTTACTGCAAACGAATGCTTCAACCTTGGAGAACGAAACTTGGGCATCCAAGTTTGATTGGTGTACTGCTCATTACTTGAAAGTATCATGAAGGTCGTAAGAAAAAATATATGTTGTGATTTCAGGAGACTGTAGTTTTTTGGCAGCCTAACAACGCCTTTCATTGAATGAGTTATTCTCCAGTCTCTGCTTAAGGCTACATCAAGACGAAACAAACCTTAGAGATAGAACGTAGAACTACTGTATTGTGTCAAGTTTCAAGAAGCTAGCACAAACCGTGTTGATTTAGAGTTCGAACTTCATCTGTCAATATTGGAGAAAACACAGTGAAACCTAAAAATTCAAACTGTTCCTGGAAACGAATGCTTCAATCTAGGAGAACTAAACTTGGGCATCCAAGTGGGAATGGTGTACTGATCATTACGTGAATGTATCATGAAGATTGGATGAAAAAATATATGTTGAGATTTCAGGAGACTCTAGTGTTTGGAAGTTTGGCAACCCCTTTCCATATAAGTGTTATTCCCAGTCCCTGCATTAGGCTACATCAAAAGGAAACAAAACTTAGAGATAGAACGTAGAACTACTGTATTGTGTCAAGTTTCAAGAAGCTAGCACAAACTGTGTTTGATTTAGAGTTCGAAATGCATCTGTCAATATAGGAGAAAACAGAGTGAAACCTAAAAATTCAAACTGTTACTGCAAACGAATGCTTCAACCTAGGAGAACGAAACTTGGGCATCCAAGTTTGACTGGTGTACTGCTCATTACTTGAAAGTATCATGAAGGTCGGAAGAAAAAATATATGTTGTGATTTCAGGAGACTGTAGTTTTTTGGCAGCCAAACAGCGCCTTTCATTGAATGAGTTATTCTCCAGTCTCTGCTTAAGGCTACATCAAGAGGAAACAAACCTTAGAGATAGAACGTAGAACTACTGTATTGTGTCAAGTTTCAAGAAGCTAGCACAAACCGTGTTTGATTTAGAGTTCGAACTGCATCTGTCAATATAGGAGAAAACAGAGTGAAACCTAAAAATTCAAACAGTTACTGCAAACGAATGCTTCAAACTAGGAGAACTAAACTTGGGCACCCAAGTTTGATTGGTGTACTGCTCATTACTTGAAAGTATCATGAAGGTCGGAAGAAAAAATATATGTTGTGATTTCAGGAGACTGTAGTTTTTTGGCAGCCTAACAACGCCTTTCATTGAATGAGTTATTCTCCAGTCTCTGCTTAAGGCTACATCAAGACGAAACAAACCTTAGAGATAGAACGTAGAACTACTGTATTGTGTCAAGTTTCAAGAAGCTAGCACAAACCGTGTATGATTTAGAGTTCGAACTGCATCTGTCAATATAGGAGAAAACAGAGTGAAACCTAAAAATTCAAACTGTTACTGCAAACGAATGCTTCAACCTAGGAGAACAAAAGTTGGGCATCCAAGTTTGATTGGTGTACTGCTCATTACTTGAAAGTATCATGAAGGTCGGAAAAAAAGATATATGTTGAGATTACAGGAGACTGTAGTTTTTGCCAACCTAACAATGCCTTTCATTGAATGAGTTATTCACCAGTCTTTGCTTAAGACTACATCAAGAGGAAACAAACCTTAGAGATAGAACGTAGAACTACTGTATTGTGTCAAGTTTCAAGAAGCTAGCACAAACCGTGTTTGATTTAGAGTTCGAACTGCATCTGTCAATATAGGAGAAAACAGAGTGAAACCTAAAAATTCAAACAGTTACTGCAAACGAATGCTTCAAACTAGGAGAACTAAACTTGGGCACCCAAGTTTGATTGGTGTACTGCTCATTACTTGAAAGTATCATGAAGGTCGGAAGAAAAGATATATGTTGTGATTTCAGGAGACTGTAGTTTTTTGGCAGCCTAACAACGCCTTTCATTGAATGAGTTATTCTCCAGTCTCTGCTTAAGGCTACATCAAGACGAAACAAACCTTAGAGATAGAACGTAGAACTACTGTATTGTGTCAAGTTTCAAGAAGCTAGCACAAACCGTGTATGATTTAGAGTTCGAACTGCATCTGTCAATATAGGAGAAAACAGAGTGAAACCTAAAAATTCAAACTGTTCCTGGAAACGAATGCTTCAATCTAGGAGAACTAAACTTGGGCATCCAAGTGGGAATGGTGTACTGATCATTACGTGAATGTATCATGAAGATTGGATGAAAAAATATATGTTGAGATTTCAGGAGACTCTAGTGTTTGGAAGTTTGGCAACCCCTTTCCATATAAGTGTTATTCCCAGTCCCTGCATTAGGCTACATCAAAAGGAAACAAAACTTAGAGATAGAACGTAGAACTACTGTATTGTGTCAAGTTTCAAGAAGCTAGCACAAACTGTGTTTGATTTAGAGTTCGAAATGCATCTGTCAATATAGGAGAAAACAGAGTGAAACCTAAAAATTCAAACTGTTACTGCAAACGAATGCTTCAACCTAGGAGAACGAAACTTGGGCATCCAAGTTTGACTGGTGTACTGCTCATTACTTGAAAGTATCATGAAGGTCGGAAGAAAAAATATATGTTGTGATTTCAGGAGACTGTAGTTTTTTGGCAGCCAAACAGCGCCTTTCATTGAATGAGTTATTCTCCAGTCTCTGCTTAAGGCTACATCAAGAGGAAACAAACCTTAGAGATAGAACGTAGAACTACTGTATTGTGTCAAGTTTCAAGAAGCTAGCACAAACCGTGTTTGATTTAGAGTTCGAACTGCATCTGTCAATATAGGAGAAAACAGAGTGAAACCTAAAAATTCAAACTGTTACTGCAAACGAATGCTTCAACCTTGGAGAACGAAACTTGGGCATCCAAGTTTGATTGGTGTACTGCTCATTACTTGAAAGTATCATGAAGGTCGTAAGAAAAAATATATGTTGTGATTTCAGGAGACTGTAGTTTTTTGGCAGCCTAACAACGCCTTTCATTGAATGAGTTATTCTCCAGTCTCTGCTTAAGGCTACATCAAGACGAAACAAACCTTAGAGATAGAACGTAGAACTACTGTATTGTGTCAAGTTTCAAGAAGCTAGCACAAACCGTGTTGATTTAGAGTTCGAACTTCATCTGTCAATATTGGAGAAAACACAGTGAAACCTAAAAATTCAAACTGTTCCTGGAAACGAATGCTTCAATCTAGGAGAACTAAACTTGGGCATCCAAGTGGGAATGGTGTACTGATCATTACGTGAATGTATCATGAAGATTGGATGAAAAAATATATGTTGAGATTTCAGGAGACTCTAGTGTTTGGAAGTTTGGCAACCCCTTTCCATATAAGTGTTATTCCCAGTCCCTGCATTAGGCTACATCAAAAGGAAACAAAACTTAGAGATAGAACGTAGAACTACTGTATTGTGTCAAGTTTCAAGAAGCTAGCACAAACTGTGTTTGATTTAGAGTTCGAAATGCATCTGTCAATATAGGAGAAAACAGAGTGAAACCTAAAAATTCAAACTGTTACTGCAAACGAATGCTTCAACCTAGGAGAACGAAACTTGGGCATCCAAGTTTGACTGGTGTACTGCTCATTACTTGAAAGTATCATGAAGGTCGGAAGAAAAAATATATGTTGTGATTTCAGGAGACTGTAGTTTTTTGGCAGCCAAACAGCGCCTTTCATTGAATGAGTTATTCTCCAGTCTCTGCTTAAGGCTACATCAAGAGGAAACAAACCTTAGAGATAGAACGTAGAACTACTGTATTGTGTCAAGTTTCAAGAAGCTAGCACAAACCGTGTTTGATTTAGAGTTCGAACTGCATCTGTCAATATAGGAGAAAACAGAGTGAAACCTAAAAATTCAAACAGTTACTGCAAACGAATGCTTCAAACTAGGAGAACTAAACTTGGGCACCCAAGTTTGATTGGTGTACTGCTCATTACTTGAAAGTATCATGAAGGTCGGAAGAAAAAATATATGTTGTGATTTCAGGAGACTGTAGTTTTTTGGCAGCCTAACAACGCCTTTCATTGAATGAGTTATTCTCCAGTCTCTGCTTAAGGCTACATCAAGACGAAACAAACCTTAGAGATAGAACGTAGAACTACTGTATTGTGTCAAGTTTCAAGAAGCTAGCACAAACCGTGTATGATTTAGAGTTCGAACTGCATCTGTCAATATAGGAGAAAACAGAGTGAAACCTAAAAATTCAAACTGTTACTGCAAACGAATGCTTCAACCTAGGAGAACAAAAGTTGGGCATCCAAGTTTGATTGGTGTACTGCTCATTACTTGAAAGTATCATGAAGGTCGGAAAAAAAGATATATGTTGAGATTACAGGAGACTGTAGTTTTTGCCAACCTAACAATGCCTTTCATTGAATGAGTTATTCACCAGTCTTTGCTTAAGACTACATCAAGAGGAAACAAACCTTAGAGATAGAACGTAGAACTACTGTATTGTGTCAAGTTTCAAGAAGCTAGCACAAACCGTGTTGATTTAGAGTTCGAACTGCATCTGTCAATATAGGAGAAAAGAGAGTGAAACCTAAAAATTCAAACGGTTACTGCAAACGAATGCTTCAACCTAAAGAACGAAACTAGGGCATCCAAGTTTGATTGGTGTACTGCTCATTACTTGAAAGTATCATGAAGGTCGGAAGAAAAAATATATGTTGAGATTACAGGAGACTGTAGTTTTTTGGCAACCTTACAACGCATTTCATTGAATGAGTTATTCGCCAGTCTTTGCTTAAGCCTACATCAAGAGGAAATAAACCTTAGAGATAGAACGTAGAACTACTGTATTGTGTCAAGTTTCAAGAAGCTAGCACAAACCGTGTTGATTTAGAGTTCGAACTGCATCTGTCAATATTGGAGAAAACAGAGTGAAACCTAAAAATTCAAACTGTTCCTGGACACGAATGCTTCAATCTAGGAGAACTAAACTTGGGCATCCAAGTGGGATTGGTGTACTGATCATTACGTGAATGTATCATGAAGATTGGATGAAAAAATATATGTTGAGATTTCAGGAGACTCTAGTGTTTGGAAGTTTGGCAACACCTTTCCATATAAGTGTTATTCCCAGTCCCTGCATTAGGCTACATCAAAAGGAAACAAAACATAGAGATAGAACGTAGAACTACTGTATTGTGTCAAGTTTCAAGAAGCTAGCACAAACTGTGTTTGATTTAGAGTTCGAACTGCATCTGTCAATATAGGAGAAAACAGAGTGAAACCTAAAAATTCAAACTGTTACTGCAAACGAATGCTTCAACCTAGGAGAACGAAACTTGGGCATCCAAGTTTGACTGGTGTACTGCTCATTACTTGAAAGTATCATGAAGGTCTTAAGAAAAAATATATGTTGTGATTTCAGGAGACTGTAGTTTTTTGGCAGCCAAACAGCGCCTTTCATTGAATGAGTTATTCTCCAGTCTCTGCTTAAGGCTACATCAAGAGGAAACAATCCTTAGAGATAGAACGTAGAACTACTGTATTGTGTCAAGTTTCAAGAAGCTAGCACAAACCGTGTTTGATTTAGAGTTCGAACTGCATCTGTCAATATAGGAGAAAACAGAGTGAAACCTAAAAATTCAAACTGTTACTGCAAACGAATGCTTCAACCTTGGAGAACGAAACTTGGGCATCCAAGTTTGATTGGTGTACTGCTCATTACTTGAAAGTATCATGAAGGTCGTAAGAAAAAATATATGTTGTGATTTCAGGAGACTGTAGTTTTTTGGCAGCCTAACAACGCCTTTCATTGAATGAGTTATTCTCCAGTCTCTGCTTAAGGCTACATCAAGACGAAACAAACCTTAGAGATAGAACGTAGAACTACTGTATTGTGTCAAGTTTCAAGAAGCTAGCACAAACCGTGTTTGATTTAGAGTTCGAACTGCATCTGTCAATATAGGAGAAAACAGAGTGAAACCTAAAAATTCAAACTGTTACTGCAAACGAATGCTTCAACCTAGGAGAACAAAAGTTGGGCATCCAAGTTTGATTGGTGTACTGCTCATTACTTGAAAGTATCATGAAGGTCGGAAAAAAAGATATATGTTGAGATTACAGGAGACTGTAGTTTTTGCCAACCTAACAACGCCTTTCATTGAATGAGTTATTCACCAGTCTTTGCTTAAGACTACATCAAGAGGAAACAAACCTTAGAGATAGAACGTAGAACTACTGTATTGTGTCAAGTTTCAAGAAGCTAGCACAAACCGTGTTGATTTAGAGTTTGAATTGCATCTGTCAATATAGGAGAAAAGAGAGTGAAACCTAAAAATTCAAACGGTTACTGCAAACGAATGCTTCAACCTAAAGAACGAAACTAGGGCATCCAAGTTTGATTGGTGTACTGCTCATTACTTGAAAGTATCATGAAGGTCGGAAGAAAAAATATATGTTGAGATTACAGGAGACTGTAGTTTTTTGGCAAACTTACAACGCATTTCATTGAATGAGTTATTCGCCAGCCTTTGCTTAAGGCTACATCAAGAGGAAATAAACCTTAGAGATAGAACGTAGAACTACTGTATTGTGTCAAGTTTCAAGAAGCTAGCACAAACCGTGTTGATTTAGAGTTCGAACTTCATCTGTCATATTGGAGAAAACACAGTGAAACCTAAAAATTCAAACTGTTCCTGGAAACGAATGCTTCAATCTAGGAGAACTAAACTTGGGCATCCAAGTGGGATTGGTGTACTGATCATTACGTGAATGTATCATGAAGATTGGATGAAAAAATATATGTTGAGATTTCAGGAGACTCTAGTGTTTGGAAGTTTGGCAACCCCTTTCCATATAAGTGTTATTCCCAGTCCCTGCATTAGGCTACATCAAAAGGAAACAAAACTTAGAGATAGAACGTAGAACTACTGTATTGTGTCAAGTTTCAAGAAGCTAGCACAAACTGTGTTTGATTTAGGGTTCGAAATGCATCTGTCAATATAGGAGAAAACAGAGTGAAACCTAAAAATTCAAACTGTTACTGCAAACGAATGCTTCAACCTAGGAGAACGAAACTTGGGCATCCAAGTTTGACTGGTGTACTGCTCATTACTTGAAAGTATCATGAAGGTCGGAAGAGAAAATATATGTTGTGATTTCAGGAGACTGTAGTTTTTTGGCAGCCAAACAGCGCCTTTCATTGAATGAGTTATTCTACAGTCTCTGCTTAAGGCTACATCAAGAGGAAACAAACCTTAGAGATAGAACGTAGAACTACTGTATTGTGTCAAGTTTCAAGAAGCTAGCACAAACCGAGTTTGATTTAGAGTTCGGACTGCATCTGTCAATATAGGAGAAAACAGAGTGAAACCTAAAAATTCAAACTGTTACTGCAAACGAATGCTTCAAACTAGGAGAACGAAACTTGGGCATCCAAGTTTGATTGGTGTACTGCTCATTACTTGAAAGTATCATGAAGGTCGGAAGAAAAAATATATGTTGTGATTTCAGGAGACTGTAGTTTTTTGGCAGCCTAACAACGTCTTTCATTGAATGAGTTATTCTCCAGTCTCTGCTTAAGGCTACATCAAGACGAAACAAACCTTAGAGATAGAACGTAGAACTACTGTATTGTGTCAAGTTTCCAGAAGCTAGCACAAACCGTGTATGATTTAGAGTTCGAACTGCATCTGTCAATATAGGAGAAAACAGAGTGAAACCTAAAAATTCAAACTGTTACTGCAAACGAATGCTTCAACCTAGGAGAACAAAAGTTGGGCATCCAAGTTTGATTGGTGTACTGCTCATTACTTGAAAGTATCATGAAGGTCGGAAAAAAAGATATATGTTGAGATTACAGGAGACTGTAGTTTTTGCCAACCTAACAACGCCTTTCATTGAATGAGTTATTCACCAGTCTTTGCTTAAGACTACATCAAGAGGAAACAAACCTTAGAGATAGAACGTAGAACTACTGTATTGTGTCAAGTTTCAAGAAGCTAGCACAAACCGTGTTGATTTAGAGTTCGAACTGCATCTGTCAATATAGGAGAAAAGAGAGTGAAACCTAAAAATTCAAACTGTTACTGCAAACGAATGCTTCAAACTAGGAGAACGAAACTTGGGCATCCAAGTTTGATTGGTGTACTGCTCATTACTTGAAAGTATCATGAAGGTCGGAAGAAAAAATATATGTTGTGATTTCAGGAGACTGTAGTTTTTTGGCAGCCTAACAACGCCTTTCAATGAATGAGTTATTCTCCAGTCTCTGCTTAAGGCTACATCAAGACGAAACAAACCTTAGAGATAGAACGTAGAACTACTGTATTGTGTCAAGTTTCAAGAAGCTAGCACAAACCGTGTTTGATTTAGAGTTCGAACTGCATCTGTCAATATAGGAGAAAACAGAGTGAAACCTAAAAATTCAAACTGTTACTGCAAACGAATGCTTCAACCTAGGAGAACAAAAGTTATGCATCCAAGTTTGATTGGTGTACTGCTCATTACTTGAAAGTATCATGAAGGTCGGAAAAAAAGATATATGTTGAGATTACAGGAGACTGTAGTTTTTGCCAACCTAACAACGCCTTTCATTGAATGAGTTATTCACCAGTCTTTGCTTAAGACTACATCAAGAGGAAACAAACCTTAGAGATAAAACGTAGAACTACTGTATTGTGTCAAGTTTCAAGAAGCTAGCACAAACTGTGTTGATTTAGAGTTCGAACTGCATCTGTCAATATAGGAGAAAAGAGAGTGAAACCTAAAAATTCAAACGGTTACTGCAAACGAATGCTTCAACCTAAAGAACGAAACTAGGGCATCCAAGTTTGATTGGTGTACTGCTCATTACTTGAAAGTATCATGAAGGTCGGAAGAAAAAATATATGTTGAGATTACAGGAGACTGTAGTTTTTTGGCAACCTTCCAACGCATTTCATTGAATGAGTTATTCGCCAGTCTTTGCTTAAGGCTACATCAAGAGGAAATAAACCTTAGAGATAGAACGTAGAACTACTGTATTGTGTCAAGTTTCAAGAAGCTAGCACAAACCGTGTTGATTTAGAGTTCGAACTGCATCTGTCAATATTGGAGAAAACAGAGTGAAACCTAAAAATTCAAACTGTTCCTGGAAACGAATGCTTCAATCTAGGAGAACTAAACTTGGGCATCCAAGTGGGATTGGTGTACTGATCATTACGTGAATGTATCATGAAGATTGGATGAAAAAATATATGTTGAGATTTCAGGAGACCCTAGTGTTTGGAAGTTTGGCAACCCCTTTCCATATAAGTGTTTTTCCCAGTCCCTGCATTAGGCTACATCAAAAGGAAACAAAACATAGAGATAGAACGTAGAACTACTGTATTGTGTCAAGTTTCAAGAAGCTAGCACAAACTGTGTTTGATTTAGAGTTCGAACTGCATCTGTCAATATAGGAGAAAACAGAGTGAAACCTAAAAATTCAAAATGTTACTGCAAACGAATGCTTCAACGTAGGAGAACGAAAGTTGGGCATCCAAGTTTGATTGGTGTACTGCTCATTACTTGAAAGTATCATGAAGGTCGGAAGAAAAAATATATGTTGTGATTTCAGGAGACTGTAGTTTTTTGGCAGCCTAACAACGCCTTTCATTGAATGAGTTATTCTCCAGTCTCTGCTTAAGGCTACATCAAGAGGAAACAAACCTTTGAGATAGAACGTAGAACTACTGTATTGTGTCAAGTTTCAAGAAGCTAGCACAAACCGTATCTGACTTAGAGTTCGAACTGCATCTGTCAATATAGGAGAAAACAGAGTGAAACCTAAAAATTCAAACTGTTACTGCAAATGAATGCTTCAACCTTGGAGAACGAAACTTGGGCATCCAAGTTTGATTGCTGTACTGCTCGTTACTTGAAAGTATCATGAAGGTCGGAAGAAAAAATATATGTTGTGATTTCAGGAGACTGTAGTTTTTTGGAAGCCTAACAACGCCTTTCATTGAATGAGTTATTCTCCAGTCTCTGCTTAAGGCTACATCAAGACGAAACAAACCTTAGGGATAGAACGTAGAACTACTTTATTGTGTCAAGTTTCAAGAAGCTAGCACAAACCGTGTTTGATTTAGAGTTCGAACTGCATCTGTCAATATAGGAGAAAACAAAGTGAAACCTAAAAAATCAAACTGTTCCTGCAAACGAATGCTTCAATCTAGGAAAATACTTTGGCCTCCAAGTGGGATTGGTGTACTGATCATTACGTGAATGTATCCTGAATATTGGATGAAAAAAATATATGTTGAGATTTCAGGAGACTCTAGTTTTTGGAAGTTTGGCAACCCCTTTCAATATAAGTGTTATTCGCCAGTCCCTGCTTTAGGCTACATCAAGAGGAAGCAAACCTTAGAGATAGAACGTAGAACTACTTTATTTTGTCAAGTTTCAAAAAGCTAGCACAA
Organism: Callospermophilus lateralis; assembly: GCF_048772815.1. Classification (NCBI taxonomy): domain Eukaryota; kingdom Metazoa; phylum Chordata; class Mammalia; order Rodentia; family Sciuridae; genus Callospermophilus; species Callospermophilus lateralis. The sequence goes on along the minus strand of NW_027513312.1, from coordinate 138,798 downwards.
ACCTTGTTTGATTTAGAGTTTGAAATATATTTGTCAATATAGGAGAAAACAGAGTGAAAACTAAAAATTCAAACTGTTACTGCAAACGAATGCTTCAAGTTAGGAGAACGAAACTTGAGCATCCAAGTGGGATTGGTGTACTGATCATTACTTGAGAGTATCATGAAGATTGGATGGAAAAATATATGTTGAGATTTCAGGAGACTATAGTTTTTTAAGTTTGGCAACCCCTTTCAATATAAGTGTTATTCGCCAGTCCCTGCATTAGGCTACATCAAGAGGAAACAAACCTTAGAGATAGAACGTAGAACTACTGTATTGTGTCAAGTTTCAAGAAGCTAGCACAAACTGTGTTTGATTTAGAGTTCGAACTGCATCTGTCAATATAGGAGAAAACAGAGTGAAACCTAAAAATTCAAACTGTTACTGCAAACGAATGCTTCAACCTAGGAGAACGAAACTTGGGCATCCAAGTTTGACTGGTGTACTGCTCATTACTTGAAAGTATCATGAAGGTCGGAAGAAAAAATATATGTTGTGATTTCAGGAGACTGTAGTTTTTTGGCAGCCAAACAACGCCTTTCATTGAATGAGTTATTCCCCAGTCTCTGCTTAAGGCTACATCAAGAGGAAACAAACCTTAGAGATAGAATGTAGAACTACTGTATTGTGTCAAGTTTCAAGAAGCTAGCACAAACCGTGTTTGATTTAGAGTTCGAACTGCATCTGTCAATATAGGAGAAAACAGAGTGAAACCTAAAAATTCAAACTGTTACTGCAAACGAATGCTTCAAACTAGGAGAACGAAACTTGGGCATCCAAGTTTGATTGGTGTACTGCTCATTACTTGAAAGTATCATGAAGGTCGGAAGAAAAAATATATGTTGTGATTTCAGGAGACTGTAGTTTTTTGGCAGCCTAACAACGCCTTTCAATGAATGAGTTATTCTCCAGTCTCTGCTTAAGGCTACATCAAGACGAAACAAACCTTAGAGATAGAACGTAGAACTACTGTATTGTGTCAAGTTTCAAGAAGCTAGCACAAACCGTGTTTGATTTAGAGTTCGAACTGCATCTGTCAATATAGGAGAAAACAGAGTGAAACCTAAAAATTCAAACTGTTACTGCAAACGAATGCTTCAACCTAGGAGAACAAAAGTTGGGCATCCAAGTTTGATTGGTGTACTGCTCATTACTTGAAAGTATCATGAAGGTCGGAAAAAAAGATATATGTTGAGATTACAGGAGACTGTAGTTTTTGCCAACCTAACAACGTCTTTCATTGAATGAGTTATTCACCAGTCTTTGCTTAAGACTACATCAAGAGGAAACAAACCTTAGAGATAGAACGTAGAACTACTGTATTGTGTCAAGTTTCAAGAAGCTAGCACAAACCGTGTTGATTTAGAGTTCGAACTGCATCTGTCAATATAGGAGAAAAGATTGTGAAACCTAAAAATTCAAACGGTTACTGCAAACGAATGCTTCAACCTAAAGAACGAAACTAGGGCATCCAAGTTTGATTGGTGTACTGCTCATTACTTGATAGTATCATGAAGGTCCGAAGAAAAAATATATGTTGAGATTACAGGAGACTGTAGTTTTTTGGCAACCTTCCAACGCATTTCATTGAATGAGTTATTCGCCAGTCTTTGCTTAAGGCTACATCAAGAGGAAATAAACCTTAGGGATAGAACGTAGAACTACTGTATTGTGTCAAGTTTCAAGAAGCTAGCACAAACCGTGTTGATTTAGAGTTCGAAATGCATCTGTCAATATTGGAGAAAACAGAGTGAAACCTAAAAATTCAAACTGTTCCTGGAAACGAATGCTTCAATCTAGGAGAACTAAACTTGGGCATCCAAGTGGGATTGGTGTACTGATCATTACGTGAATGTATCATGAAGATTGGATGAAAAAATATATGTTGAGATTTCAGGAGACCCTAGTGTTTGGAAGTTTGGCAACCCCTTTCCATATAAGTGTTATTCGCCCGTCCCTGATTTAGGCTACATCAAGAGGAAGCAAACCTTAGAGATAGAACGTAGAACTACTTTATTTTGTCAAGTTTCAAAAAGCTAGCACAAACCTTGTTTGATTTAGAGTTTGAACTATATTTGTCAATATAGGAGAAAACAGAGTGAAACCTAAAAATTCAAACTGTTACTGCAAACGAATGCTTCAAGTTAGGAGAACGAAACTTGAGCATCCAAGTGGGATTGGTGTACTGATCATTACTTGAGAGTATCATGAAGATTGGATGGAAAAATATATGTTGAGATTTCAGGAGACTCTAGTTTTTTAAGTTTGGCAACCCCTTTCAATATAAGTGTTATTCGCCAGTCCCTGCATTAGGCTACATCAAGAGGAAACAAACCTTAGAGATAGAACGTAGAACTACTGTATTGTGTCAAGTTTCAAGACGCTAGCAGAAACCGTGTTTGATTTAGAGTTCGAACTGCATCTGTCAATATAGGAGAAAACAGAGTGAAACCTAAAAATTCAAACTGTTCCTGCAAACGAATGCTTCAACCTAGAAGAACGAAACTAGGGCATCCAAGTTTGATTGGTGTACTGCTCATTTCTTGAAAGTATCATGAAGGTCGGAAGAAAAAATATATGTTGAGATTATAGGAGACTGTAGTTTTTGGCAACCTAACAACTCATTTCATTGAATGAGTTATTCGCCAGTCTTTGCTTAAGGCTACATCAAGAGGAAACAAACCTTAGAGACAGAACGTAGAACTACTGTATTGTGTCAAGTTTCAAGAAGCTAGCACAAACCGTGTTGATTTAGAGTTCGAACTGCATCTGTCATTTAGGAGAAAACAGTGTGAAACCTAAAAATTTAAACTGTTACTGCAAACGAATGCTTCAACCTTGGAGAACGAAACTTGCGCATCCAAGTTTGATTGCTGTACTGCTCATTACTTGAAATTATCATGAAGGTCGGAAGAAAAAATATAAGTTGTGATTTCAGGAGACTGTTGTTTTTTGGCAGCCTAACAACGCCTTTCATTGAATGAGTTATTCTCCAGTCTCTGCTTAAGGCTACATCAAGACGAAACAAACCTTAGAGATAGAACGTAGAACTACTGTATTGTGTCAAGTTTCAAGAAGCTAGCACAAACCGTGTTTGATTTAGAGTTCGAACTGCATCTGTCAATATAGGAGAAAACAGAGTGAAACCTAAAAATTCAAACTGTTACTGCAAACGAATACTTCAACCTAGGAGAACAAAACTTGGGCATCCAAGTTTGATTGGTGTACTGCTCATTACTTGAAAGTATCATGAAGGTCGGAAGAAAAAATATATGTTGAGATTACAGGAGACTGTAGATTTTTGGCAACCTAACAACGCATTTCATTGAATGAGTTATTCGCCAGTCTTTGCTTTAGGCTACATCAAGAGGAAACAAACCTTGGAGATAGAACATAGAACTACTGTATTGTGTCAAGTTTCAAGAAGCTAGCACAAACCGTGTTTGATTTAGAGTTCGAACTGCATCTGTCAATATAGGAGAAAACAGAGTGAAACCTAAAAATTCAAACTGTTCCTGGAAACGAATGCTTCAATCTAGGAGAACTAAACTTGGGCATCCAAGTGGGATTGGTGTACTGATCATTACGTGAATGTATCATGAAGATTGGATGAAAACATATATGTTGAGATTTCAGGAAACTCTAGTGTTTGGAAGTTTGGCAACTCCTTTCCATATAAGTGTTATTCGCATTCCCTCCATTAGGCTACATCAAGAGGAAACAAAACTTAGAGATAGAACGTAGAACTACTGTATTGTGTCAAGTTTCAAGAAGCTAGCACAAACTGTGTTTGATTTAGAGTTCGAACTGCATCTGTCAATATAGGAGAAAACAGAGTGAAACCTAAAAATTCAAACTGTTACTGCAAACGAATGCTTCAACCTAGTTGAACGAAACTTGGGCATCCAAGTTTGATTGGTGTACTGCTCATTACTTGAAAGTATCATGAAGGTCGGAAGAAAAAATATATGTTTTGATTTCAGGAGACTGTAGTTTTGGCAGCCTAACAACACCTTTCATTGAATGAGTTATTCTCCAGTCTCTGCTTAAGGCTACATCAAGAGGAAACAAACCTTAGAGATAGAACGTAGAACCACTGTATTGTGTCAAGTTTCAAGAAGCTAGCACAAACCGTGTTTGATTTAGAGTTCGAACTGCATCTGTCAATATAGGAGAAAACAGAGTGAAACCTAAAAATTCACACTGTTACTGCAAACGAATGCTTCAACCTAGGAGAACGAAACTTGGGCATCCAAGTTTGATTGGTGTACTGCTCATTACTTGAAAGTATCATGAAGGTCGGAAGAAAAAATATATGTTGTGATTTCAGGAGACTGTAGTTTTTTGGCAGCCTAACAATGCCTTTCATTGAATGAGTTATTCTCCAGTCGCTGCTTAAGGCTACATCAAGACGAAACAAACCTTAGAGATAGAACGTAGAACTACTGTATTGTGTCAAGTTTCAAGAAGCTAGCACAAACCGTGTTTGATTTAGAGTTCGAACTGCATCTGTCAATATAGGAGAAAACAGAGTGAAACCTAAAAATTCAAACTGTTACTGCAAACGAATGCTTCAACCTAGAAGACCAAAACTTGGGCATTTAAGTTTGATTGGTGCACTGCTCATTACTTGAAAGTATCATGAAGGTCGGACCAAAAATATATGTTGAGATTACAGGAGACTGTAGTTTTTGCCAACCTAACAACGCATTTCATTGAATGAGTTATTCACCAGTCTTTGCTTAAGACTACATCAAGAGGAAACAAACCTTAGATATAGAACGTAACTACTGTATTGTGTCAAGTTTCAAGAAGCTAGCACAAACCGTGTTGATTTAGAGTTCGAACTGCATCTGTCAATATAGGAGAAAACAGAGTGAAACCTAAAAATTCAAACTGTTCCTGGAAACGAATGCTTCAATCTAGGAGAACTAAACTTGGTCATCCAAGTGGGATTGGTGAACTGATCATTACGTGAATGTATCATGAAGATTGGGTGAAAACATATATGTTGAGATTTCAGGAGACTCTAGTGTTTGGAAGTTTGGCAACCCCTTTCCATATAAGTGTTATTCGCAGTCCCTCCATTAGGCTACATCAAGAGGAAACAAAACTTAGAGATAGAACGTAAAAGTACTGTATTGTGTCAAGTTTCAAGAAGCTAGCACAAACTGTGTTTGATTTAGAGTTCGAACTGCATCTGTCAATATAGGAGAAAACAGAGTGAAACCTAAAAATTCAAACTGTTACTGCAAACGAATTCTTCAACCTAGGAGAAAGAAACTTGGGCATCCAAGTTTGATTGGTGTACTGCTCATTACTTGAAAGTATCATTAAGGTCGGAAGAAAAAATATATGTTGTGATTTCAGGAGACTGTAGTTTTTTGGCAGCCTAACAACGCCTTTCATTGAATGAGTTATTCTCCAGTCTCTGTTTAAGGCTACATCAAGAGGAAACAAACCTTAGAGATAGAACGTAGAACTACTGTATTGTGTCAAGTTTCAAGAAGCAGCACAAACCGTGTTTGATTTAGAGTTCGAACTGCATCTGTCAATATAGGAGAAAACAGAGTGAAACCTAAATATTCAAACTGTTACTGCAAACGAATGCTTCAACCTAGGATGACGAAACTTGGGCATCCAAGTTTGATTGGTGTACTGCTCATTACTTGAAAGTATCATGAAGGTCAGAAGAAAAAATATATGTTGTGATTTCAGAAGACTGTAGTTCTTTGGCAGCCTAACAAACCCTTTCATTGAATGAGTTATTCTCCAGTCTCTGCTTAAGGCTACATCAAGACGAAACAAACCTTAGAGATAGAACTTAGAACTACTGTATTGTGTCAAGTTTCAAGAAGCTAGCAGAAACCGTGTTTGATTTAGAGTTCTAAATGCATCTGTCAATATAGGAGAAAACAGAGTGGAACCTAAAAATTCAAACTGTTACTGCAAACGAATGCTTCAACCTAGGAGAACGAAACTTGGGCATCCAAGTTTGATTGTTGTACTGCTCATTACTTGAAAGTATCATGAAGGTCGGAAGAAAAAATATATGTTGTGATTTCAGGAGACTGTAGTTTTTTGGCAGCCTAACAATGCCTTTCATTGAATGATTTATTCTCCAGTCTCTGCTTAAGGCTACATCAAGACGAAACAAACCTTAGAGATAGAACGTGGAACTACTGTATTGTGTCAAGTTTCAAGAAGCTAGCACAAACCGTGTTTGATTTAGAGTTCGAACTGCATCTGTCAATATAGAAGAAAACAGAGTGAAACCTAAAAATTCAAACTGTTACTGCAAAAGAATGCTTCAACCTAGGAGAACAAAACTTGGGCATCCAAATTTGATTGGTGTACTGCTCATTACTTGAAAGTATCAGGAAGGTCGGAAGAAAAAATATATGTTGAGATTACAGGAGACTGTAGTTTTTGCCAACCTAACAATGCCTTTCATTGAATGAGTTATTCACCAGTCTTTGCTTAAGACTACATCCATAGGAAACAATCCTTAGAGAGAGAAAGTAGAACTACTGTATTGTGTCAAGTTTCAAGAAGCTAGCACAAACCGTGTTGATTTAGAGTTCGAACTGCATCTGTCAATATAGGAGAAAACAGAGTGAAACCTAAAAATCCAAACTGTTACTGCAAACGAATGCTTCAACCTAGAAGAACGAAACTAGGGCATCCAAGTTTGATTGGTGTACTGCTCATTACTTGAAAGTATAATGAAGGTGGAAGAAAAAATATATGTTCAGATTACAGGAGACTGTAGTCTTTTGGCAACCTAACAACGCATTTCATTGAATGAGTTATTCGCCAGACTTTGCTTAAGGCTACATCAAGAGGAAACAAACCTCAGAGATAGATCGTAGAACTACTGTATTGTGTCAAGTTTCAAGAAGCTAGCACAAACCGTGTTGATTTAGAGTTCGAACTGCATCTGTCAATATAGGAGAAAAGAGAGTGAAACCTAAAAATTCAAACTGTTACTGCAAACGAATGCTTCAACCTAGAAGAACGAAACTAGGGCTTCCAAGTTTGATTGGTGTACTGCTCATTACTTGAAAGTATCATGAAGGTCGGAAGAAAAAATATATGTTGAGATTACAGGAGACTGTAGTTTTTTGGCAACCTAACAAGGCCTTTCATTGAATGAGTTATTCGCCAGTCTTTGCTTAATTCTACATCAAGTTTAAACAAACCTTAGAGATAGAACGTAGAACTACTGTATTGTGTCAAGTTTCAAGAAGCTAGCACAAACCGTGTTGATTTAGAGTTCGAACTGCATCTGTCAATATAGGAGAAAACAGTGTGAAACCTAAAAATTCAAACTGTTCCTGGAAACGAATGCTTCAATCTAGGAGAACTAAACTTGGGCATCCAAGTGGGATTGGTGTACTTATCATTACGTGAATGTATCATGAAGGTTGGATGAAAAAATATATGTTGAGATTTCAGGAGACTCTAGTGTTTGGAAGTTTGGCAACCCCTTTCCATATAAGTGTTATTCGCAGTCCCTGCATTAGGCTACATCAAGAGGAAACAAAACTTAGAGATAGAACGTAGAACTACTGTATTGTGTCAAGTTTCAAGAAACTAGCACAAACTGTGTTTGATTTAGAGTTCGAACTGCATCTGTCAATATAGGAGAAAACAGAGTGAAACCTAAAAATTCAAACTGTTACTGCAAACGAATGCTTCAACCTAGGAGAACGAAATTGGGCATCCAAGTTTGATTGGTGTACTGCTCATTACTTGAAAGTATCATGAAGGTCGGAAGAAAAAATATATGTGGTGATTTCAGGAGACTGTTGTTTTTTGGCAGCCTAACAACGCCTTTCATTGAATGAGTTATTCTCCAGTCTCTGCTTAAGGCTACATCAAGAGGAAACAAACCTTAGAGATAGAAGGTAGAACTACTGTATTGTGTCAAGTTTCAAGAAGCTAGGACAAACCGTGTTTGATTTAGAGTTCGAACTGCATCTGTCAATATAGGAGAAAACAGAGTGAAACGTAAAAATTCAAACTCTTTCTGCAAACGAATGCTTCAACCTAGGAGAACGAAACTTGGGCATCCAAGTTTGATTGGTGTACTGCTTATTACTTGAAAGTATCATGAAGGTCGGATGAAAAAATATATGTTGAGATTTCAGGAGATGGTAGTTTTTGGAAGCTTAACAACGCCTTTCATTGAAAGTGTTATTCGCCAGTCTCTGTTTAAGGCTACATAAAGAGGAAACAAAAATTAGGTATAGAACTTAGAACTAATGTATTGTGTCAAGTTTCAAGAAGCTAGCAGAAACCGTGTTTGATTTAGAGTTCTAAATGCATCTGTCAATATAGGAGAAAACAGAGTGGAACCTAAAAATTCAAACTGTTACTGCAAACGAATGCTTCAACCTAGGAGAACGAAATTTGGGCATCCAAGTTTGATTGTTGTACTGCTCATTACTTGAAAGTATCATGAAGGTCGGAAGAAAAAATATATGTTGTGATTTCAGGAGACTGTAGTTTTTTGGCAACCTAACAATGCCTTTCATTGAATGATTTATTCTCCAGTCTCTGCTTAAGGCTACATCAAGATGAAACAAACCTTAGAGATAAAACGTGGAACTACTGTATTGTGTCAAGTTTCAAGAAGCTAGCACAAACCGTGTTTGATTTAGAGTTCGAACTGCATCTGTCAATATAGGAGAAAACAGAGTGAAACCTAAAAATTCAAACTGTTACTGCAAAAGAATGCTTCAACCTAGGAGAACAATACTTGGGCATCCAAATTTGATTGGTGTACTGCTCATTACTTGAAAGTATCATGAATGTCGGAAGAAAAAATATATGTTGAGATTACAGGAGACTGTAGTTTTTGCCAACCTAACAATGCCTTTCATTGAATGAGTTATTCACCAGTCTTTGCTTAAGACTACATCAAGAGGAAACAATCCTTAGAGAGAGAAAGTAGAACTACTGTATTGTGTCAAGTTTCAAGAAGCTAGCACAAACCGTGTTGATTTAGAGTTCGAACTGCATCTGTCAATATAGGAGAAAACAGATAAAACCTAAAAATCCAAACTGTTACTGCAAACGAATGCTTCAACCTAGAAGAACGAAACTAGGGCATCCAAGTTTGATTGGTGTACTGCTCATTACTTGAAAGTATAATGAAGGTCGGAAGAAAAAATATATGTTCAGATTACAGGAGACTGTAGTCTTTTGGCAACCTAACAACGCATTTCATTGAATGAGTTATTCGCCAGACTTTGCTTAAGGCTACATCAAGAGGAAACAAACCTCAGAGATAGATCGTAGAACTACTGTATTGTGTCAAGTTTCAAGAAGCTAGCACAAACCGTGTTGATTTAGAGTTCGAACTGCATCTGTCAATATAGGAGAAAAGAGAGTGAAACCTAAAAATTCAAACTGTTACTGCAAACGAATGCTTCAACCTAGAAGAACGAAACTAGGGCTTCCAAGTTTGATTGGTGTACTGCTCATTACTTGAAAGTATCATGAAGGTCGGAAGAAAAAATATATGTTGAGATTACAGGAGACTGTAGTTTTTTGGCAACCTAACAAGGCCTTTCATTGAATGAGTTATTCGCCAGTCTTTGCTTAATTCTACATCAAGTTTAAACAAACCTTAGAGATAGAACGTAGAACTACTGTATTGTGTCAAGTTTCAAGAAGCTAGCACAAACCGTGTTGATTTAGAGTTCGAACTGCATCTGTCAATATAGGAGAAAACAGTGTGAAACCTAAAAATTCAAACTGTTCCTGGAAACGAATGCTTCAATCTAGGAGAACTAAACTTGGGCATCCAAGTGGGATTGGTGTACTTATCATTACGTGAATGTATCATGAAGGTTGGATGAAAAAATATATGTTGAGATTTCAGGAGACTCTAGTGTTTGGAAGTTTGGCAACCCCTTTCCATATAAGTGTTATTCGCAGTCCCTGCATTAGGCTACATCAAGAGGAAACAAAACTTAGAGATAGAACGTAGAACTACTGTATTGTGTCAAGTTTCAAGAAACTAGCACAAACTGTGTTTGATTTAGAGTTCGAACTGCATCTGTCAATATAGGAGAAAACAGAGTGAAACCTAAAAATTCAAACTGTTACTGCAAACGAATGCTTCAACCTAGGAGAACGAAATTGGGCATCCAAGTTTGATTGGTGTACTGCTCATTACTTGAAAGTATCATGAAGGTCGGAAGAAAAAATATATGTGGTGATTTCAGGAGACTGTTGTTTTTTGGCAGCCTAACAACGCCTTTCATTGAATGAGTTATTCTCCAGTCTCTGCTTAAGGCTACATCAAGAGGAAACAAACCTTAGAGATAGAAGGTAGAACTACTGTATTGTGTCAAGTTTCAAGAAGCTAGGACAAACCGTGTTTGATTTAGAGTTCGAACTGCATCTGTCAATATAGGAGAAAACAGAGTGAAACGTAAAAATTCAAACTCTTTCTGCAAACGAATGCTTCAACCTAGGAGAACGAAACTTGGGCATCCAAGTTTGATTGGTGTACTGCTTATTACTTGAAAGTATCATGAAGGTCGGATGAAAAAATATATGTTGAGATTTCAGGAGATGGTAGTTTTTGGAAGCTTAACAACGCCTTTCATTGAAAGTGTTATTCGCCAGTCTCTGTTTAAGGCTACATAAAGAGGAAACAAAAATTAGGTATAGAACTTAGAACTAATGTATTGTGTCAAGTTTCAAGAAGCTAGCAGAAACCGTGTTTGATTTAGAGTTCTAAATGCATCTGTCAATATAGGAGAAAACAGAGTGGAACCTAAAAATTCAAACTGTTACTGCAAACGAATGCTTCAACCTAGGAGAACGAAATTTGGGCATCCAAGTTTGATTGTTGTACTGCTCATTACTTGAAAGTATCATGAAGGTCGGAAGAAAAAATATATGTTGTGATTTCAGGAGACTGTAGTTTTTTGGCAACCTAACAATGCCTTTCATTGAATGATTTATTCTCCAGTCTCTGCTTAAGGCTACATCAAGATGAAACAAACCTTAGAGATAAAACGTGGAACTACTGTATTGTGTCAAGTTTCAAGAAGCTAGCACAAACCGTGTTTGATTTAGAGTTCGAACTGCATCTGTCAATATAGGAGAAAACAGAGTGAAACCTAAAAATTCAAACTGTTACTGCAAAAGAATGCTTCAACCTAGGAGAACAATACTTGGGCATCCAAATTTGATTGGTGTACTGCTCATTACTTGAAAGTATCATGAATGTCGGAAGAAAAAATATATGTTGAGATTACAGGAGACTGTAGTTTTTGCCAACCTAACAATGCCTTTCATTGAATGAGTTATTCACCAGTCTTTGCTTAAGACTACATCAAGAGGAAACAATCCTTAGAGAGAGAAAGTAGAACTACTGTATTGTGTCAAGTTTCAAGAAGCTAGCACAAACCGTGTTGATTTAGAGTTCGAACTGCATCTGTCAATATAGGAGAAAACAGATAAAACCTAAAAATCCAAACTGTTACTGCAAACGAATGCTTCAACCTAGAAGAACGAAACTAGGGCATCCAAGTTTGATTGGTGTACTGCTCATTACTTGAAATTATCATGAAGGTCGGAAGAAAAAATATATGTTGAGATTACAGGAGACTGTAGTTTTTTGGCAACCTAACAACGCATTTCATTGAATGAGTTATTCGCCAGACTTTGCTTAAGGCTACATCAAGAGGAAACAAACCTCAGAGATAGATCGTAGAACTACTGTATTGTGTCAAGTTTCAAGAAGCTAGCACAAACCGTGTTGATTTAGAGTTCGAACTGCATCTGTCAATATAGGAGAAAAGAGAGTGAAACCTAAAAATTCAAACTGTTACTGCAAACGAATGCTTCAACCTAGAAGAACGAAACTAGGGCTTCCAAGTTTGATTGGTGTACTGCTCATTACTTGAAAGTATCATGAAGGTCGGAAGAAAAAATATATGTTGAGATTACAGGAGACTGTAGTTTTTTGGCAACCTAACAAGGCCTTTCATTGAATGAGTTATTCGCCAGTCTTTGCTTAATTCTACATCAAGTTTAAACAAACCTTAGAGATAGAACGTAGAACTACTGTATTGTGTCAAGTTTCAAGAAGCTAGCACAAACCGTGTTGATTTAGAGTTCGAACTGCATCTGTCAATATAGGAGAAAACAGTGTGAAACCTAAAAATTCAAACTGTTCCTGGAAACGAATGCTTCAATCTAGGAGAACTAAACTTGGGCATCCAAGTGGGATTGGTGTACTTATCATTACGTGAATGTATCATGAAGATTGGATGAAAAAATATATGTTGAGATTTCAGGAGACTCTAGTGTTTGGAAGTTTGGCAACCCCTTTCCATATAAGTGTTATTCGCAGTCCCTGCATTAGGCTACATCAAGAGGAAACAAAACTTAGAGATAGAACGTAGAACTACTGTATTGTGTCAAGTTTCAAGAAACTAGCACAAACTGTGTTTGATTTAGAGTTCGAACTGCATCTGTCAATATAGGAGAAAACAGAGTGAAACCTAAAAATTCAAACTGTTACTGCAAACGAATGCTTCAACCTAGGAGAACGAAATTGGGCATCCAAGTTTGATTGGTGTACTGCTCATTACTTGAAAGTATCATGAAGGTCGGAAGAAAAAATATATGTGGTGATTTCAGGAGACTGTTGTTTTTTGGCAGAATAACAACGCCTTTCATTGAATGAGTTATTCTCCAGTCTCTGCTTAAGGCTATATCTAGAGGAAACAAACCTTAGAGATAGAAGGTAGAACTACTGAATTGTGTCAAGTTTCAAGAAGCTAGCACAAACCGTGTTTGATTTAGAGTTCGAACTGCATCTGTCAATATAGGAGAAAACAGAGTGAAACGTAAAAATTCAAACTCTTTCTGCAAACGAATGCTTCAACCTAGGAGAACGAAACTTGGGCATCCAAGTTTGATTGGTGTACTGCTTATTACTTGAAAGTATCATGAAGGTCGGATGAAAAAATATATGTTGAGATTTCAGGAGATGGTAGTTTTTGGAAGCTTAACAACGCCTTTCATTGAAAGTGTTATTCGCCAGTCTCTGTTTAAGGCTACATAAAGAGGAAAGAAAAATTAGGTATAGAACTTAGAACTACTGTATTGTGTCAAGTTTCAAGAAGCTAGCAGACACCGTGTTTGATTTAGAGTTCTAAATGCATCTGTCAATATAGGAGAAAACAGAGTGGAACCTAAAAATTCAAACTGTTACTGCAAACGAATGCTTCAACCTAGGAGAACGAAACTTGGGCATCCAAGTTTGATTGTTGTACTGCTCCTTACTTGAAAGTATCATGAAGGTCGGAAGAAAAAATATATGTTGTGATTTCAGGAGACTGTAGTTTTTTGGCAGCCTAACAATGCCTTTCATTGAATGATTTATTCTCCAGTCTCTGCTTAAGGCTACATCAAGACGAAACAAACCTTAGAGATAGAACGTGGAACTACTGTATTGTGTCAAGTTTCAAGAAGCTAGCACAAACCGTGTTTGATTTAGAGTTCGAACTGCATCTGTCAATATAGGAGAAAACAGAGTGAAACCTAAAAATTCAAACTGTTACTGCAAAAGAATGCTTCAACCTAGGAGAACAAAACTTGGGCATCCAAATTTGATTGGTGTACTGCTCATTACTTGAAAGTATCATGAAGGTCGGAAGAAAAAATATATGTTGAGATTACAGGAGACTGTAGTTTTTGCCAACCTAACAATGCCTTTCATTGAATGAGTTATTCACCAGTCTTTGCTTAAGACTACATCAAGAGGAAACAATCCTTAGAGAGAGAAAGTAGAACTACTGTATTGTGTCAAGTTTCAAGAAGCTAGCACAAACCGTGTTGATTTAGAGTTCGAACTGCATCTGTCAATATAGGAGAAAACAGAGTGAAACCTAAAAATCCAAACTGTTACTGCATACGAATGCTTCAACCTAGAAGAACGAAACTAGGGCATCCAAGTTTGATTGGTGTACTGCTCATTACTTGAAAGTATCATGAAGGTCGGAAGAAAAAAATATATGTTGAGATTACAGGAGACTGTAGTTTTTTGGCAACCCAACAAGGCCTTTCATTGAATGAGTTATTCGCCAGTCTTTGCTTAATTCTACATCAAGTTTAAACAAACCTTAGAGATAGAACGTAGAACTACTGTATTGTGTCAAGTTTCAAGAAGCTAGCACAAACCGTGTTGATTTAGAGTTCGAACTGCATCTGTCAATATAGGAGAAAACAGTGTGAAACCTAAAAATTCAAACTGTTCCTGGAATGTATCATGAAGATTGGATGAAAAAATATATGTTGAGATTTCAGGAGACTCTAGTGTTTGGAAGTTTGGCAACCCCTTTCCATATAAGTGTTATTCGCAGTCCCTGCATTAGGATACATCAAGAGGAAACAAAACTTAGAGATAGAACGTAGAACTACTGTATTGTCTCAAGTTTCAAGAAACTAGCACAAACTGTGTTTGATTTAGAGTTCGAACTGCATCTGTCAATATAGGAGAAAACACAGTGAAACCTAAAAATTCAAACTGTTACTGCAAACGAATGCTTCAACCTAGGAGAACGAAATTGGGCATCCAAGTTTGATTGGTGTACTGCTCATTACTTGAAAGTATCATGAAGGTCGGAAGAAAAAATATATGTGGTGATTTCAGGAGACTGTTGTTTTTTGGCAGCATAACAACGCCTTTCATTGAATGAGTTATTCTCCAGTCTCTGCTTAAGGCTACATCAAGAGGAAACAAACCTTAGAGATAGAACGTAGAACTACTGTATTGTGTCAAGTTTCAAGAAGCTAGCACAAACCGTATTTGATTTAGAGTTCGAACTGCATCTGTCAATATAGGAGAAAAGAAAGTGAAACCTAAAAATTCAAAGTGTTACTGCAAACGAATGCTTCAACCTAGGAGAACAAAACTTGGGCATCCAAGTTTGATTGGTGTACTGCTCATTACTTGAAAGTATCATGAAGGTTGGAAGAAAAAATATATGTTGAGATTACAGGAGGCTGTAGTTTTTTGCCAACCTAACAACGCCTTTCATTGAATGAGTTATTCACCAGTCTTGGCTTAAGACTACATCAAGAGGAAACAAACCTTAGAGATAGAACGCAGAACTACTGTATTGTGTCAAGTTTCAAGAAGCTAGCATAAACCGTGTTGATTTAGAGTTCGAACTGCATCTGTCAATATAGGAGAAAACAGAGTGAAACCTAAAAATTCAAACTGTTACTGCAAACGAATGCTTCAACCTAGAACAACGAAACTAGGGATTCCAAGTTTGATTGGTGTACTGCTCATTACTTGAAAGTATCATGAAGGTCGGAAAAAAAAATATATGTTGAGATTACAGGAGACTGTAGTTTTTTGGCAAAATAACAACGCCTTTCATTGAATGAGTTATTCGCCAGTCTTTGCTTAAGGCTACATCAAGAGGAAACAAACCTTAGAGATAGAACGTAGAACTACTGTATTGTGTCAAGTTTCAAGAAGCTAGCACAAACCGTGTTGATTTAGAGTTCGAACTGCATCTGTCAATATAGGAGAAAACAGTGTGAAACCTAAAAATTCAAACTGTTCCTGGAAACGAATGCTTCAATCTAGGAGAACTAAACTTGGGCATCCAAGTGGGATTGGTGTACTTATCATTACGTGAATGTATCATGAAGATTGGATGACAAAATATATGTTGAGATTTCAGGAGACTCTAGTGTTTGGAAGTTTGGCAACCCCTTTCCATATAAGTGTTATTCGCAGTCCCTGCATTAGGCTACATCAAGAGGAAACAAAACTTAGAGATAGAACGTAGAACTACTGTCTTGTGTCAAGTTTCAAGAAGCTAGCACAAACTGTGTTTGATTTAGAGTTTGAACTGCATCTGTCAATATAGGAGAAAACAGAGTGAAACCTAAAAATTCATACTGTTACTGCAAACGAATGCTTCAACCTAGGAGATCCAAATTGGGCATCCAAGTTTGATTGCTGTACTGCTCATTACTTGAAAGTATCATGAAGGTCGGAAGAAAAAATATATGTTGTGATTTCAGGAGACTGTAATTTTTTGGCAGCCTAACAACGCCTTTCATTGAATGAGTTATTCTCCAGTCTCTGCTTAAGGCTACATCAAGAGGAAACAAACCTTAGAGATAGAACGTAGAACTACTGTATTGTGTCAAGTTTCAAGAAGCTAGCACAAACCGTGTTTGATTTAGAGTTCGAACTGCATCTGTCAATATAGGAGAAAACAGAGTGAAACGAAAAAATTCAAACTCTTTCTGCAAACGAATGCTTCAACCTAGGAGAACGAAACTTGGGCATCCAAGTTTGATTGGTGTACTGATCATTACTTGAAAGTATCATGAAGGTCGAATGAAAAAATATATGTTGAGATTTCAGGAGATGGTAGTTTTTGGAAGCTTAACAACACCTATCATTGAAAGTGTTATTCACCAGTCTCTGTTTAAGGCTACATAAAGAGGAAACAAAAATTAGGTATAGAACGTAGAACTACTTTATTGTGTCAAGTTCAAGAAGCTAGCACAAACCGTGTTTGATTTAGAGTTCTAACTGCATGTGTCAATATAGGAGAAAACAGAGTGAAACGTAAAAATTCAAACTGTTCCTGCAACGAATGCTTCAACCTAGGAGAACGAAACTAGAGCATCCAAGTTTGATTGGTGTACTGCTCATTACTTGAAAGTATCATGAAGGTCGGAAGAAAAAATATATGTTGTGATTTCAGGAGACTGTAGTTTTTTGGCAGCCTAACAATGCCTTTCATTGAATGAGTTATTCTCCAGTCTCTGCTTAAGGCTACATCAAGACGAAACAAACCGTAGAGATAGAACCTAGAACTACTGTATTGTGTCAAGTTTCAAGAAGCTAGCACAAACCGTGTTTGATTTAGAGTTCGAACTGCATCTGTCAATATAGGAGAAAACAGAGTGAAACCTAAAATTCAAACTGTTATTGCAAACGAATGCTTCAACCTAGGAGAACAAAACTTGGGCATCCTAGTTTGATTGGTGTACTGCTCATTACTTGAAAGTATCATGAAGTTCGGAAGAAAAAATATTTGTTGAGATTACAGGAGACTGTAGTTTTTTGCCAACCTAACAACGCCTTTCATTGAATGAGTTTATTCACCAGTCTTTGCATAAGACTACATCAAGAGGAAACAAACCTTAGAGATAGAACGCAGAACTACTGTATTGTTTCAGGTTTCAAGAAGCTAGCCCAAACCGTGTTGATTTAGAGTTCGAACTGCCTCTGTCAATATAGGAGAAAACAGAGTGAAACCTAAAAATTCAAACGGTTCCTGCAAACGAATGCTTCAGTCTAGGAGAACGAAACTAGGAAATCCAAGTTTGATTGGTGTACTGATCATTACGTGAATGTATCATGAAGATTGGATGAGAAAATATATGTTGAGATTTCAGGAGACTCTCGTTTTTCGAAGTTTGGCAACCCTTTCAATATAAGTGTTATTCGCCAGTCCCTGCTTTAGACTACATCAAGAGGAAGCAAAACTTAGAGATAGAAGGTAGAACTACTTTATCTTTTCAAGTTTCAAAAAGCTAGCACAAACCTTGTTTGATTTAGAGTTCGAACTGCATCTGTCCATATAGGAGAAACAGAGTGAAACCTAAAAATTCAAACTGTTCCTGGAAACGAATGCTTCAATCTAGGAGAACTAAACTAGGGCATCCAATTGGGATTGGTGTACTGATCATTACGTGAAAGTATCATGAAGATTTTTTGAATAAATATATGTTGAGATTTCAGGAGACTCTAGTGTTTGGAAGTTTGGCAACCCCTTTCCATATAAGTGTTATTCGCAGTCCCTGCATTAGGCTACATCAAGAGGAAACAAAACTTAGAGATAGAACGTAGAACTACTGCATTGTGTCAAATTTCAAGAAGCTAGCACAAACTGTGTTTGATTTAGATTTCGAACTGCATCTGTCAATATAGGAGAAAACAGAGTGAAACCTAAAAATTCAAACTGTTACTGCAAACGAATGCTTTAACCGAGGAGAACGAAACTTGGGCATCCAAGTTTGATTGGTGTACTGCTCATTACTTGAAAGTATCATGAAGGTCAGAAGAAAAAATATATGTTGTGATTTCAGGACACTGTAGTATTTTGGCAGCCTAACAACGCCTTTCATTGAATGAGTTATTCTCCAGTCTCTGCTTAAGGCTACATCAAGACGAAAGAAACCTTAGAGATAGAACGTAGAACTACTGTATTGTGTCAAGTTTCAAGAAGCTAGCAAAAACCGTGTTTGATTTAGAGTTCGAACTGCATCTGTCAATATAGGAGAAAACAGAGTGAAACCTAAAAATTCAAACTGTTCCTGGAAACGAATGCTTCAATCTAGGAGAACTAAACATGGGCTTCCACGTGGGATTGGTGTACTCATCATTACGTGAATGTATCATGAAGATTGGAAGAAAACATATATGTTGAGATTTCAGGAGACTCTAGTGTTTGGAAGTTTGGCAACCCCTTTCCATATAAGTGTTATTCGCAGTCCCTGCATTAGGCTACATCAAGAGGAAACAAAACTTAGAGATAGAAGGTAGAACTACTGTATTGTGTCAAGTTTCGTCAAGTTTCAAGAAGCTAGCACAAACTGTGTTTGATTTAGAGTTCGAACTGCATCTGTCAATATAAGAGAAAACAGAGTGAATCCTAAAAATTCAAACTGTTACTGCAAACGAATGCTTCATCCTAGGAGAATGAAACTTGGGCATCCAAGTTTGATTGGTGTACTGCTGATTACTTGAAAGTATCATGAAGGTCGGAAGAAAAAATATATGTTGTGATTTCAGGAGACTCTAGTTTTTTTGCAGCCTAACAACGCCTTTCATTGAATGAGTTATTCTCCAGTCTGTGCTTAAGGCTACATCAAGAGGAAACAAACCTTAGAGATAGAACGTAGAACTACTGTATTGTGTCAAGTTTCAAGAAGCTAGCACAAACCGTGTTTGATTTAGAGTTCTAACTGCATGTGTCAATATAGGAGAAAACAGAGTGAAACGTAAAAATTCAAACTGTTCCTGCAAACGAATGCTTCAACCTAGGAGAACGAAACTTGGGCATCCAAGTTTGATTGGTGTACTGCTCATTACTTGAAAGTATCATGAAGGTCGGAAGAAAAAATATATGTTGTGATTTCAGGAGAATGTAGTTTTTTGGCAGCCTAACAACGCCTTTCATTGATGAGTTATTCTCCAGTCTCTGCTTAAGGCTGCATCAAGAGGAAACAAACCTTAGAGATAGAACGTAGAACTACTGTATTGTGTCAAGTTTCAAGAAGCTAGAACAAACCGTGTTGATTTAGAGTTCGAACTGCATCTGTCAATATAGGAGAAAACAGAGTGAAACCTAAAAATTCAAACTGTTACTGCAAACGAATGCTTCAACTAGAAGAACGAAACTAGGGCATCCAAGTTTGATTGGTGTACTGCTCATTACTTGAAAGTATCATGAAGGTCAGAAGAAAAAATATATGTTGAGATTACAGGAGACTGTAGTTTTTTGGCAACTAACAACGCATTTCATTGAATGAGTTATTCGCCAGTCTTTGCTTAAGGCTACATAAAGAGGAAACAAACCTTAGAGATAGAACGTAGAACTACTGTATTGTGTCAAGTTTCCAGAAGCTAGCACAAACCGTGTTGATTTAGAGTTCGAACTGCATCTGTCAATATAGGAGAAAACAGAGTGAATCGTATAAATTCAAACTCTTTCTGCAAACGAATGCTTCAACCTAGAAGAACGAAACTTGGGCATCCAAGTTTGATTGGTGTACTGCTTGTTACTTGAAAGTATCATGAAGGTCGGATGAAAAAATACATGTTGAGATTTCAGGAGATTGTAGTTTTGGGAAGCTGAAAAATGGCCTTTCATTGAAAGTGTTATTCGCCAGTCTCTGCTTAAGGCTACATCAAGAGGAAACAAACCTTAGGTATAGAACGTAGAACTACTTTATTGTGTCAAGTTTCAAGAAGCTAGCACAAACCGTGTTTGATTTAGAGTTCTAACTGCATGTGCAAAATAGGAGAAAACAGAGTGAAACGTAAAAATTCAAACTGTTCGTGCAAACGAATGCTTCAACCTAGGAGAACGAAACTAGGGCATCCAAGTTTGATTGGTGTACTGCTCATTACATGAAAGTATCATGAAGGTCGGAAGAAAAAATATATGTTGTGATTTCAGGAGACTGTAGTTTTTTGGCAGCCTAACAACGCCTTTCATTGAATGAGTTATTCTCCAGTCTCTGCTTAAGGCTACATCAAGAGGAAACAAACCTTAGAGATAGAAGGTAGAACTACTGTATTGTGTCAAGTTTTAAGAAGCTGGCAAAACCGTGTTGATTTAGAGTTCGTACTGCATCTTTCAATATAGGAGAAAACAGAGCGAAACCTAAAATTTCAAACTGTTCCTGGAAACGAATGCTTCAATCTAGGAAAACTAAACTTGGGCATCCAAGTGGGATTGGTGTACTGATCATTAAGTGAGTGTATCATGAAGATTGGATGAAAAAATATATGTTGAGATTTCAGGAGAATCTAGTGTTTGGAAGTTTGGCAACCCCTTTCCATATAAGTGTTATTCGCAGTCCCTGCATTAGGCTACATCAAGAGGAAACAAAACCTAAAAGACAGAACGTAGAACTACTGTATTGTGTCAAGTTTCAAGAAGCTAGCACAAACTGTGTTTGATTTAGAGTTCGAACTGCATCTGCCAATATAGGAGAAAACAGATTGAAACCTGAAATTTCAAACTGTTACTGCAAACGAATGCTTCAATCTAGGAGAACGAAACTTGGGCATCCAAGTTTGATTGGAGTACTGCTCATTACTTGAAAGTATCATGAAGGTTGGAAGAAAAAATATATGTTGTGATTTCAGGAGACTGTAGTTTTTTGGCAGCCTAACAACGCCTTTCATTGAATGAGTTATTCTCCAGTCTCTGCTTAAGGCTACATCAAGAGGAAACAATCCTTAGAGATAGAACGTAGAACTACTGTATTGTGTCAAGTTCAAGAAGCTTAGCACAAACCGTATTTGATTTAGAGTTCGAACTGCATCTGTCAATATAGGAGAAAAGAAAGTGAAACCTAAAAATTCAAAGTGTTACTGCAAACGAATGCTTCAACCTAGGAGAACAAAACTTGGGCATCCAAGTTTGATTGGTGTACTGCTCATTACTTGAAAGTATCATGAAGGTCGGAAGAAAAAATATATGTTGAGATTACAGGAGGCTGTAGTTTTTTGCCAACCTAACAACGCCTTTCATTGAATGAGTTATTCACCAGTCTTGGCTTAAGACTACATCAAGAGGAAACAAACCTTAGAGATAGAACGCAGAACTACTGTATTGTGTCAAGTTTCAAGAAGCTAGCATAAACCGTGTTGATTTAGAGTTCGAACTGCATCTGTCAATATAGGAGAAAACAAGTGAAACCTAAAAAATTCAAACTGTTACTGCAAACGAATGCTTCAACCTAGAACAACGAAACTAGGGATTCCAAGTTTGATTGGTGTACTGCTCATTACTTGAAAGTATCATGAAGGTCGGAAGAAAAAATATATGTTGAGATTACAGGAGACTGTAGTTTTTGGCAAAATAACAACGCCTTTCATTGAATGAGTTATTCGCCAGTCTTTGCTTAAGGCTACATCAAGAGGAAACAAACCTTAGAGATAGAACGTAGAACTACTGTATTGTGTCAAGTTTCAAGAAGCTAGCACAAACCGTGTTGATTTAGAGTTCGAACTGCATCTGTCAATATAGGAGAAAACAGTGTGAAACCTAAAAATTCAAACTGTTCCTGGAAACGAATGCTTCAATCTAGGAGAACTAAACTTGGGCATCCAAGTGGGATTGGTGTACTTATCATTACGTGAATGTATCATGAAGATTGGATGACAAAATATATGTTGAGATTTCAGGAGACTCTAGTGTTTGGAAGTTTGGCAACCCCTTTCCATATAAGTGTTATTCGCAGTCCCTGCATTAGGCTACATCAAGAGGAAACAAAACTTAGAGATAGAACGTAGAACTACTGTCTTGTGTCAAGTTTCAAGAAGCTAGCACAAACTGTGTTTGATTTAGAGTTTGAACTGCATCTGTCAATATAGAGAAAACAGAGTGAAACCTAAAAATTCATACTGTTACTGCAAACGAATGCTTCAACCTAGGAGATCCAAATTGGGCATCCAAGTTTGATTGCTGTACTGCTCATTACTTGAAAGTATCATGAAGGTCGGAAGAAAAAATATATGTTGTGATTTCAGGAGACTGTAATTTTTTGGCAGCCTAACAACGCCTTTCATTGAATGAGTTATTCTCCAGTCTCTGCTTAAGGCTACATCAAGAGGAAACAAACCTTAGAGATAGAACGTAGAACTACTGTATTGTGTCAAGTTTCAAGAAGCTAGCACAAACCGTGTTTGATTTAGAGTTCGAACTGCATCTGTCAATATAGGAGAAAACAGAGTGAAACGAAAAATTCAAACTCTTTCTGCAAACGAATGCTTCAACCTAGGAGAACGAAACTTGGGCATCCAAGTTTGATTGGTGTACTGATCATTACTTGAAAGTATCATGAAGGTCGAATGAAAAAATATATGTTGAGATTTCAGGAGATGGTAGTTTTTGGAAGCTTAACAACACCTATCATTGAAAGTGTTATTCACCAGTCTCTGTTTAAGGCTACATAAAGAGGAAACAAAAATTAGGTATAGAACGTAGAACTACTTTATTGTGTCAAGTTTCAAGAAGCTAGCACAAACCGTGTTTGATTTAGAGTTCTAACTGCATATGTCAATATAGGAGAAAACAGAGTGAAACGTAAAAATTCAAACTGTTCCTGCAAACGAATGCTTCAACCTAGGAGAACGAAACTAGAGCATCCAAGTTTGATTGGTGTACTGCTCATTACTTGAAAGTATCATGAAGGTCGGAAGAAAAAATATATGTTGTGATTTCAGGAGACTGTAGTTTTTTGGCAGCCTAACAATGCCTTTCATTGAATGAGTTATTCTCCAGTCTCTGCTTAAGGCTACATCAAGACGAAACAACCGTAGAGATAGAACTAGAACTACTGTATTGTGTCAAGTTTCAAGAAGCTAGCACAAACCGTGTTTGATTTAGAGTTCGAACTGCATCTGTCAATATAGGAGAAAAGAGTGAAACCTAAAAATTCAAACTGTTACTGCAAACGAATGCTTCAACCTAGGAGAACAAAACTTGGGCATCCAAGTTTGATTGGTGTACTGCTCATTACTTGAAAGTATCATGAAGTTCGGAAGAAAAAATATTTGTTGAGATTACAAGAGACTATGGTTTTTTGCCAACCTAACAACGCCTTTTGATTGAATGAGTTATTCACCAGTCTTTGCTTAAGACTACATCAAGAGGAAACAAACCTTATAGATAGAACGCAGAACTACTGTATTGTGTCAAGTTTCAAGAAAGCTAGCACAAACCGTGTTGATTTAGAGTTCGAACTGCATCTGTCAATATAGGAGAAAACAGAGTGAAACCTAAAAAATTCAAACTGTTCCTGCAAACGAATGCTTCAGTCTAGTGGAACGAAACTAGGGCATCCAAGTTTGATTGGTGTACTGATCATTACGTGAATGTATCATGAAGATTGGATGAGAAAATATATGTTGAGATTTCAGGAGACTCTCGTTTTTCGAAGTTTTATCAACCCCTTTCAATATAAGTGTTATTCGCCAGTCCCTGCTTTAGACTACATCAAGAGGAAGCAAAACTTAGAGATAGAACGTAGAACTACTTTATCTTTTCAAGTTTCAAAAGCTAGCACAAACCTTGTTTGATTTAGAGTTCGAACTGCATCTGTCATATAGGAGAAAACAGAGTGAAACCTAAAATTCAAACAGTTCCTGGAAACGAATGCTTCAATCTAGGAGAACTAAACTAGGGCATCCAATTGGATTGGTGTACTGATCATTACGTGAAAGTATCATGAAGATTTTATGAAAAAATATATGTTGAGATTTCAGGAGACTCTAGTGTTTGGAAGTTTGGCAACCCCTTTCCATATAAGTGTTATTCGCAGTCCCTGCATTAGGCTACATCAAAAGGAAACAAAACTCAGAGATAGAACGTGGAACTAACTGTATTGTGTCAAATTTCAAGAAGCTAGCACAAACTGTGTTTGATTTAGAGTTCGAACTGCATCTGTCAATATAGGAGAAAACAGAGTGAAACCTAAAAATTCAACTGTTACTGCAAACGAATGCTTCAACCGAGGAGAACGAAACTTGGGCATCCAAGTTTGATTGGTGTACTGCTCATTACTTGAAAGTATCATGAAGGTCAGAAGAAAAAATAAATGTTGTGATTTCAGGACACTGTAGTATTTTGGCAGCCTAACAACGCCTTTCATTGAATGAGTTATTCTCCAGTCTCTGCTTAAGGCTACATCAAGAGGAAACAAACCTTAGAGATAGAACGTAGAGCTACTGTATTGTGTTAAGTTTCAAGAAGCTAGCACAAACCGTGTTGATTTAGAGTTCCTACTGCATCTGTCAATATAGGAGAAAACAGAGCGAAACCTAAAAATTCAAACAGTTCCTGTAAACGAATGCTTCAATCTAGGAGAACTAAACTTGGGCATGCAAGTGGGATTGGTGTACTGATCATTACGTGAATGTATCATGAAGATTGGATGAAAAAATATATGTTGAGATTTCAGGAGACTCTAGTGTTTGAAAGTTTGGCAACCCCTTTCCATATAAGTGTTATTCGCAGTCCCTGCATTAGGCTACATCAAGAGGAAACAAAACCTAGAGATAGAACGTAGAACTACTGTATTGTGTCAAGTTTCAAGAAGCTAGCACAAACTGTGTTTGATTTAGAGTTCGAACTGCATCTGTCAATATAGGAGAAAACAGATTGAAACCTGAAATTTCAAACTGTTACTGCAAACGAATGCTTCAACCTAGGAGAACGAAACTTGGGCATCCAAGTTTGATTGGTGTACTGCTCATTACTTGAAAGTATCATGAAGGTCGGAAGAAAAAATATATGATGTGATTTCAGGAGACTGTAGATTTTGGGCAGCCTAACAACGCCTTGCATTGAATGAGTTATTCTCCAGTCTCTGCTTAAGGCTACATCAAGAGAAAACAAACCTTAGAGATAGAACGTAGAACTACTGTATTGTGTCAAGTTTCAAGAAGCTAGCAGAAACCGTGTTGATTTAGAGTTCGATCTGCATCTGTCAATATAGGAGAAAACAGAGTGAAACCTAAAAATTCAAACTGTTACTGCAAACGAATGCTTCAACCTAGAAGAACGAAACTAGGGCATCCAAGTTTGATTGGTGTACTGCTCATTACTTGAAAGTATCATGAAGGTCAGAAGAAAAAATATATGTTGAGATTACAGGAGACTGTAGTTTTTTGGCAACCTAACAACGCATTTCATTGAATGAGTTATTCGCCAATCTTTGCTTAAGGCTACATCAAGAGGAAACAAACCTTAGAGATAGAACGTAGAACTATTGTATTGTGTCAAGTTTCAAGAAGCTAGCACAAACCCTGTTGATTTAGAGTTCGAACTGCATCTGTCCATATAGGAGAAAAGAGGGTGAAACCTAAAAATTCAAACTGTTCCTGGAAACGAAGGCTTCAATCTAGGAGAACTAAACTTGGGCATCCAAGTGGGATTGGTGTACTGATCATTCCGTGAATGTATCATGAAGATTGGATGAAAAAATATATGTTGAGATTTCAGGAGACTCTAGTGTTTCGAAGTTTGGCAACCCCTTTCCATATAAGTGTTATTCGCAGTCCCTGCATTAGGCTACATCAAGAGGAAACAAAACTTAGAGATAGAAAGTAGAACTACTGTATTGTGTCAAGTTTCAAGAAGCTAGCACAAACTGTGTTTGATTTAGAGTTCGAACTGTATCTGTCAATATAGGAGAAAACAGAGTGAAACCTAAAAATTCAAACTGTTACTGCAAACGAATGTTTCTACCGAGGAGAACGAAACTTGGGCATCGAAGTTTGATTGGTGTACTACTTATTACTTGAAAGTATCATGAAGGTCAGATGAAAAAATATATGTTGAGATTACAGGAGACTGTAGTTTTTTGGCAACCTAACAACGCCTTTCATTGAATGAGTTATTCACCTGTCTTTGCTTAAGACTACATCAAGAGGAAACAAACCTTAGAGATAGAACGTAGAACTACTGTATTGTGTCAAGTTTCCTGAAGCTAGCACAAACCGTGTTGATTTAGAGTTCGAACTGCATCTGTCAATATAGGAGAAAACAGAGTGAAACCTAAAAATTCAAACTGTTACTGCAAACGAATGCTTCAACCTAGAAGAACGAAACGAGGGCATCCAAGTTTGATTGGTGTACTGCTCACTACTTGAAAGTATCATGAAGGTCGGAAGAAAAAATATATGTTGAGATTACAGGAGACTGTAGTGTTTTGCCAACCTAACAACGCCTTTCATTGAATGAGTTATTCTCCAGTCTCTGCTTAAGGCTACATCAAGAGGAAACAAACCTTAGAGATAGAACGTAGAACTACTGTATTGTGTCAAGTTTCAAGAAGCTAGCACAAACCCTGTTGATTTAGAGTTCGAACTGCATCTGTCAATATAGGAGAAAACAGAGTGAAACCTAAAAATTCAAACTGTTCCTGGAAACGAATGCTTCAATCTAGGAGAACTAAACTTGTGCATCCAAGTGGGATTGGTGTACTGTATATTACGTGAATGTATTATGAAGATTGGATGAAAAAATATATGTTGAGATTTCAGGAGACTCTAGTGTTTGGAAGTTTGGCAACCCCTTTCCATATAAGTGTTATTCGCAGTCAATGCATTAGGCTACATCAAAAGGAAACAAAACTTAGAGATAGAACGTAGAACTACTGTATTGTGTCAAGTTTCAAGAAGCTAGCACAAACCGTGTTGATTTAGTGTTCGAACTGCATCTGTCCATATAGGATAAAAGAGAGTGAAACCTAAAAATTCAAACTGTTCCTGGAAACGAAGGCTTCAATCTAGGAGAACTAAACTTGGGCATCCAAGTGGGATTGGTGTACTGATCATTACGTGAATGTATCATGAAGATTGGATGAAAAAATATATGTTGAGATTTCAGGAGACTCTAGTGTTTGGAAGTTTGGCAACCCCTTTCCATATAAGTGTTATTCGCAGTCCCTGCATTAGGCTACAGCAAGAGGAAACAAAACTTAGAGATAGAAAGTAGAACTACTGTATTGTGTCAAGTTTCACGAAGCTAGCACAAACTGTGTTTGATTTAGAGTTCAAACTGCATCTGTCAATATAGGAGAAAACAGAGTGAAACCTAAAAATTCAAACTGTTACTGCAAACGAATGTTTCTACCGAAGAGAACGAAACTTGGGCATCGAAGTTTGATTGGTGTACTACTTATTACTTGAAAGTATCATGAAGGTCAGATGAAAAAATATATGTTGAGATTACAGGAGACTGTAGTTTTTTGCCAACCTAACAACGCCTTTCATTGAATGAGTTATTCACCTGTCTTTGCTTAAGACTACATCAAAAGGAAACAAACCTTAGAGATAGAACGTAGAACTACTGTATTGTGTCAAGTTTCCTGAAGCTAGCACAAACCGTGTTGATTTAGAGTTCGAACTGCATCTGTCAATATAGGAGAAAACAGAGTGAAACCTAAAAATTCAAACTGTTACTGCAAACGAATGCTTCAACCTAGAAGAACGAAATGAGGGCATCCAAGTTTGATTGGTGTACTGCTCATTACTTGAAAGTATCATGAAGGTCAGAAGAAAAAATATATGTTGTGATTTCAGGAGACTGTAGTTTTTTGGCAGCCTAACAACGCCTTGCATTGAATGAGTTATTCTCCAGTCTCTGCTTAAGGCTACATCAAGAGAAAACAAACCTTAGAGATAGAACGTAGAACTACTGTATTGTGTCAAGTTTCAAGAAGCTAGCACAAACGGTGTTTGATTTAGAGTTCTAACGGCATGTGTCAATATAGGAGAAAACAGAGTGAACCTAAAAGTTCAAGCTGTTACTGCATACGGATGCTTCAACCTAGGTGAACAAAACTTGGGCATCCAATTTTGATTGGTGTACTGCTCATTACTTGAAAGTATCATGAAGGTCGGAAGAAAAAATATATGTTGAGATTACAGGAGACTGTAGTTTTTTGCCAACCTAACAACGCCTTTCATTGAATGAGTTATTCACCAGTCTTTGCTTAAGACTACATCAAGAGGAAACAAACCTTAGAGATAGAACGTAGAACTACTGTATTGTGTCAAGTTTCAAGAAGCTAGCACAAACCCTGTTGATTTAGAGTTCGAACTGCATCTGTCCATATAGGAGAAAAGAGAGTGAAACCTAAAAATTCAAACTGTTCCTGGAAACGAAGGCTTCAATCTAGGGGAACTAAACTTGGGCATCCAAGTGGGATTGGTGTACTGATCATTACGTGAATGTATCATGAAGATTGGATGAAAAAATATATGTTGAGATTTCAGGAGACTCTAGTGTTTGGAAGTTTGGCAACCCCTTTCCATATAAGTGTTATTCGCAGTCCCTGCATTAGGCTACATCAAGAGAAAACAAAACTTAGAGATAGAACGTAGAACTACTGTATTGTGTCAAGTTTAAAGAAGCTAGCACAAACCGTGTTTGATTTAGAGTTCGAACTGCATCTGTCAATATAGGAGAAAACAGAGTGAAACCTAAAAATTCAAACTGTTACTGCAAACGAATGCTTCAACCTAGAAGAACGAAACTAGGGCATCCAAGTTTGATTGGTGTACTGCTCATTACTTGAAAGTATCATGAAGGTCGGAAGAAAAAATATATGTTGAGATTACAGGAGACTGTAGTTTTTTGGCAACCTAACAACGCATTTCATTGAATGAGTTATTCGCCAATCTTTGCTTAAGGCTACATCAAGAGGAAACAAACCTTAGAGATAGAACGTAGAACTATTGTATTGTGTCAAGTTTCAAGAACCTAGCACAAACCCTGTTGATTTAGAGTTCGAACTGCATCTGTCCATATAGGAGAAAAGAGAGTGAAACCTAAAAATTCAAACTGTTCCTGGAAACGAAGGCTTCAATCTAGGGGAACTAAACTTGGGCATCCAAGTGGGATTGGTGTACTGATAATTACGTGAATGTATCATGAAGATTGGATGAAAAAATATATGTTGAGATTTCAGGAGACTCTAGTGTTTGGAAGTTTGGCAACCCCTTTCCATATAAGTGTTATTCGCAGTCCCTGCATTAGGCTACATCAAGAGGAAACAAAACTTAGAGATAGAAAGTAGAACTACTGTATTGTGTCATGTTTCAAGAAGCTAGCACAAACTGTGTTTGATTTAGAGTTCGAACTGCATCTGTCAATATAGGAGAAAACAGAGTGAAACCTAAAAATTCAAACTGTTACTGCAAACGAATGTTTCTACCGAGGAGAACGAAACTTGGGCATCGAAGTTTGATTGGTGTACTACTTATTACTTGAAAGTATCATGAAGGTCAGATGAAAAAATATATGTTGTGATTACAGGAGACTGTAGTTTTTTGCCAACCTAACAACGCCTTTCATTGAATGAGTTATTCACCTGTCTTTGCTTAAGACTACATCAAGAGGAAACAAACCTTAGAGATAGAACGTAGAACTACTGTATTGTGTCAAGTTTCCTGAAGCCAGCACAAACCGTGTTGATTTAGAGTTCGAACTGCATCCGTCAATATAGGAGAAAACAGAGTGAAACCTAAAAATTCAAACTGTTACTGCAAACGAATACTTCAACCTAGAAAAACGAAACGAGGGCATCCAAGTTTGATTGGTGTACTGCTCATTACTTGAAAGTATCATGAAGGTCGGAAGAAAAAATATATGTTGAGATTACAGGAGACTGTAGTCTTTTGCCAACCTAACAACGCCTTTCATTGAATGAGTTATTCTCCAGTCTCTGCTTAAGGCTACATCAAGAGGAAACAAACCTTAGAGATAGAACGTAGAACTACTGTATTGTGTCAAGTTTCAAGAAGCTAGCACAAACCGTGTTGATTTAGAGTTCGAACTGCATCTGTCAATATAGGAGGAAACAGAGTGAAACCTAAAAATTCAAACTGTTCCTGGAAACGAATGCTTCAATCTAGGAGAACTAAACTTGGGCATCCAAGTGGGATTGGTGTACTGATCATTACGTGAATGTATCATGAAGATTGGATGAAAAAATATATGTTGAGATTTCAGGAGACTCTAGTGTTTGGAAGTTTGGCAACCCCTTTCCATATAAGTGTTATTCGCAGTCCCTGCATTAGGCTACATCAAGAGGAAACAAAACTTAGAGATAGAAAGTAGAACTACTGTATTGTGTCATGTTTCAAGAAGCTAGCACAAACTGTGTTTGATTTAGAGTTCGAACTGCATCTGTCAATATAGGAGAAAACAGAGTGAAACCTAAAAATTCAAACTGTTACTGCAAACGAATGTTTCTACCGAGGAGAACGAAACTTGGGCATCGAAGTTTGATTGGTGTACTACTTATTACTTGAAAGTATCATGAAGGTCAGATGAAAAAATATATGTTGAGATTACAGGAGACTGTAGTTTATTGCCAACCTAACAACGCCTTTCATTGAATGAGTTATTCACCTGTCTTTGCTTAAGACTACATCAAGAGGAAACAAACCTTAGAGATAGAACGTAGAACTACTGTATTGTGTCAAGTTTCCTGAAGCTAGCACAAACCGTGTTGATTTAGAGTTCGAACTGCATCTGTCAATATAGGAGAAAACAGAGTGAAACCTAAAAATTCAAACTGTTACTGCAAACGAATGCTTCAACCTAGGAGAACGAAACTTGGGCATCCAAGTTTGATTGTTTACTGCTCATTACTTGAAAGTATCATGAAGCTCGGAAGAAAAAATATATGTTGTGATTTCAGGAGACTGTAGTTTTTTGGCAGCCTAACAACGCCTTTCAATGAATGAGTTATTCTCCAGTCTCTGCTTAAGGCTACATCAAGAGGAAACAAACGTTAGAGATAGAACGTAGAACTACTGTATTCTGTCAAGTTTCAAGAAGCTAGCCCAAACCGTGTTTGATTTAGAGTTCGAACTGCATCTGTCAATATAGGAGAAAACAGAGTGAAACGTAAAAATTCAAACTGTTCCTGCAAACGAATGCTTCAACCTAGGAGAACGAAACTTGGGCATCCAAGTTTGATTGGTGTACTGCTCATTACTTGAAAGTATCATGAAGGTCGGAAGAAAAAATATATGTTGTGATTTCAGGAGAATGTAGTTTTTTGGCAGCCTAACAACGCCTTTCATTGAATGAGTTATTCTCCAGTCTGTGCTTAAGGCTACATCAAGAGGAAACAAACCTTAGTGATAGAACGTAGAACTACTGTATTGTGTCAAGTTTCAAGAAGCTAGCACAAACCGTGTTGATTTAGAGTTCCTACTGCATCTGTCAATATAGGAGAAAACAGAGCGAAACCTAAAAATTGAAACTGTTCCTGGAAACGAATGCTTCAATCTAGGAGAACTAACCTTGGGCATGCAAGTGGGATTGGTGTACTGATCATTACGTGAATGTATCATGAAGATTGGATGAAAAAATATATGTTGAGATTTCAGGAGACTCTAGTGTTTGAAAGTTTGGCAACCCCTTTCCATATAAGTGTTATTCGCAGTCCCTTCATTAGGCTACATCAAGAGGAAACAAAACATAGAGATAGAACGTAGAACTACTGTATTGTGTCAAGTTTCAAGAAGCTAGCACAAACTGTGTTTGATTTAGAGTTCGAACTGCATCTGTCAATATAGGAGAAAACAGAGTGAAACCTAAATATTCAAACTGTTATTGCAAACGAATGCTTCAACCGAGGAGAACGAAACTTGGGCATCCAAGTTTGATTGGTGTACTGCTCATTACTTGAAAGTATCATGAAGGTCGGAAGTAAAAATATATGTTGTGATTTCAGGAGACTGTAGTTTTTTGGCAGCCTAACAACGCCTTTCATTGAATGAGTTATTCTCCAGTCTGTGCTTAAGGCTACATCAAGAGGAAACAAACCTTAGGGATAGAAAATAGAACTACTGTATTGTGTCAAGTTTCAAGAAGCTAGCAGAAACCGTGTTTGATTTAGAGTTCTAACTGCATCTGTCAATATAGGAAAAAACAGAGTGGAACCTAAAAATTCAAACTGTTACTGCAAACGAATGCTTCAACCTAGGAGAACGAAACTTGGGCATCCAAGTTTGATTGTTTACTGCTCAATACTTGAAAGTATCATGAAGGTCGGAAGAAAAAATATATGTTGTGATTTCAGGAGACTGTAGTTTTTTGGCAGCCTAACAATGCCTTTCATTGAATGAGTTATTCTCCAGTCTCTGCTTAAGGCTACATCAAGAGGAAACAAACCTTAGAGATAGAACGTAGAACTACTGTATTGTGTCAATTTTCAAGAAGCTAGCACAAACCGTGTTTGATTTAGAGTTCGAACTGCATGTGTCAATATAGGAAAAAACAGAGTGAAACCTAAAAATTCAAACTGTTCCTGCAAAAGAATGCTTCAGTCTAGGAGAACTAAACTTGGGCATCCAAGTGGGATTGGTGTACTGATCATTACGTGAAGGTATCATGAAGATTGGATGAAAAAATATATGTTGAGTTTTCAGGAGACTCTCGTTTTTCGAAGTTTGGCAACCGCTTTCAATATAAGTGTTATTCACCAGTCTCTGCTTGAGGCTACATCAAGAGGAAGTAAACCTTAGAGATAGAACCTAGAACTACTTTATTTTTTCAAGTTTCAAGAAGCTAGCACAAACCTTGTTTGATATAGAGTTCGAACTGCATCTGTCAATATAAGAGAAAACAGAGTGAAACCTAAAAATTCAAACTGTTACTGCAAACGAATGCTTCAACCTAGGATAACAAAACTTGGGCATCCAAGTTTGATTGTTCACTGCTCAATACTTGAAAGTATCATGAAGGTCGGAAGAAAAAATATATGTTGTGATTTCAGGAGACTGTAGTTTTTTGGCAGCCTAACAATGCCTTTCATTGAATGAGTTATTCTCCAGTCTCTGCTTAAGGCTACATCAAGAGGAAACAAACCTTAGAGATAGAACGTGGAACTGTTGTATTGTGTCAAGTTTCAAGAAGCTAGCACAAACCCTGTTGATTTAGATTTCGAACTGCATCTGTCAATATAGGAGAAAACAGAGTGAAACCTAAAAATTCAAACTGTTCCTGGAAAAGAATGCTTCAGTCTACGAGGAATAAACTTGGGCATCCAAGTGGGATTGGTGTACTGATCATTACGTGAATGTATCATGAAGATTGGATGAAAAAATATATGTTGAGATTTCAGGAGACTCTAGTGTTTAGAAGTTTGGCAACCCCTTTCCATATAAGTGTTATTCGCAGTCCCTCCATTAGGCTACATCAAGAGGAAACAAAACTTAGAGATAGAATGTAGAACTACTGTATTGTGTCAATTTTCAAGAAGTTAGCACAAACTGTGTTTGATTTAGAGTTCGAACTGCATCGGTCAAAATAGGAGAAAACAGAGTGAAACCTAAAAATTCAAACTATTACTGCAAACGAATGCTTCAACCGAGGAGAATGAAACGTGGGCTTCCAAGTTTGATTGGAGTACTGCTTATTACTCGAAATTATCATGAAGGTTGGATGAAAAATATATGTTGAGATTACAGGAGACTGTAGTTTTTTGCCAACCTAACAACGCCTTTCATTGAATGAGTTATTCACCAGTCTTTGCTTAAGACTACATCAAGAGGAAACAACCTTAGAGATAGAACGTAGAACTACTGTATTGTGTCAAGTTTCAAGAAGCTAGCACAAACCGTGTTGATTTAGAGTTCGAACTGCATCTGTCAATATAGGAGAAAACAGAGTGAAACCTAAAAATTCAAACTGTTACTGCAAACGAATGCTTCAACCTAGAAGAACGAAACTAGGGCATCCAAGTTTGATTGGTGTACTGCTCATTACTTGAAAGTATCATGAAGGTCGGAAGAAAAAATATATGTTGAGATTACAGGAGACTGTAGTTTTTTGGCAACCTAACAACGCATTTCATTGAATGAGTTATTCGCCAGTCTCTGCTTAAGGCTACATCAAGAGCAAACAAACCTTAGAGATAGAACGTAGAACTACTGTATTGTGTCAATTTCAAGAAGCTAGCACAAACCGTGTTGATTTAGAGTTCGAACTGCATCTGTCAATATAGGAAAAAACAGAGTGAAACCTAAAAATTCAAACTGTTACTGCAAATGAATGCTTCAACTGAGGAGAACGAAACTTGGGCAACCAAGTTTGATTGGTGTACTGCTCATTACTTGAAAGTATCATGAAGGTCGGAAGAAAAAATATATGATGTGATTTCAGGAGACTGTAGATTTTTGGCAGCCTAACAACGCCTTGCATTGAATGAGTTATTCTCCAGTCTCTGCTTAAGGCTACATCAAGAGAAAACAAACCTTAGAGATAGAACGTAGAACTACTGTATTGTGTCAAGTTTCAAGAAGCTAGCAGAAACCGTGTTGATTTAGAGTTCGAACTGCATCTGTCAATATAGGAGAAAACAGAGTGAAACCTAAAAATTCAAACTGTTCCTGGAAACGAATGCTTCAATCTAGGAGAACTAAACTTGGGCATCCAAGTGGGATTGGTGTACTGATCATTACGTGAATGTATCATGAAGATTGGATGAAAAAATATATGTTGAGATTTCAGGAGACTCTAGTGTTTGGAAGTTTGGCAACCCCTTTCCATATAAGTGTTATTCGCAGTCCCTGCATTAGGCTACATCAAGAGGAAAGAAAACTTAGAGATAGAACGTAGAACTACTGTATTGTGTCAAGTTTCAAGAAGCTAGCACAAACCGTGTTTGATTTAGAGTTCGAACTGCATCTGTCAATATAGGAGAAAACAGAGTGAAACCTAAAAATTCAAACTGTTACTGCAAACGAATGCTTCAAACTAGGAGAACGAAACTTGGGCATCCAAGTTTGATTGGTGTACTGCTCATTACTTGAAAGTATCATGAAGGTCGGAAGAAAAAATATATGTTGTGATTTCAGGAGACTGTAGTTTTTTGGCAGCCTAACAACGCCTTTCAATGAATGAGTTATTCTCCAGTCTCTGCTTAAGGCTACATCAAGACGAAACACACCTTAGAGATAGAACGTAGAACTACTGTATTGTGTCAAGTTTCAAGGAGCTAGCACAAACCGTGTTTGATTTAGAGTTCGAACTGCATCTGTCAATATAGGAGAAAACAGAGTGAAACCTAAAAATTCAAACTGTTACTGCAAACGAATGCTTCAACCTAGGAGAACAAAAGTTGGGCATCCAAGTTTGATTGGTGTACTGCTCATTACTTGAAAGTATCATGAAGGTCGGAAGAAAAAATATATGTTGAGATTACAGGAGACTGTAGTTTTTTGGCAACCTTACAACGCATTTCATTGAATGAGTTATTCGCCAGTCTTTGCTTAAGGCTACATCAAGAGGAAATAAACCTTAGAGATAGAACGTAGAACTACTGTATTGTGTCAAGTTTCAAGAAGCTAGCACAAACCGTGTTGATTTAGAGTTCGAACTGCATCTGTCAATATTGGAGAAAACAGAGTGAAACCTAAAAATTCAAACTGTTCCTGGAAACGAATGCTTCAATCTAGGAGAACTAAACTTGGGCATCCAAGTGGGATTGGTGTACTGATCATTACGTGAATGTATCATGAAGATTGGATGAAAAAATATATGTTGAGATTTCAGGAGACCCTAGTGTTTGGAAGTTTGGCAACCCCTTTCCATATAAGTGTTATTCCCAGTCCCTGCATTAGGCTACATCAAAAGGAAACAAAACATAGAGATAGAACGTAGAACTACTGTATTGTGTCAAGTTTCAAGAAGCTAGCACAAACTGTGTTTGATTTAGAGTTCGAACTGCATCTGTCAATATAGGAGAAAACAGAGTGAAACCTAAAAATTCAAAATGTTACTGCAAACGAATGCTTCAACGTAGGAGAACGAAAGTTGGGCATCCAAGTTTGATTGGTGTACTGCTCATTACTTGAAAGTATCATGAAGGTCGGAAGAAAAAATATATGTTGTGATTTCAGGAGACTGTAGTTTTTTGCAGCCTAACAACGCCTTTCATTGAATGAGTTATTCTCCAGTCTCTGCTTAAGGCTACATCAAGAGGAAACAAACCTTAGAGATAGAACGTAGAACTACTGTATTGTGTCAAGTTTCAAGAAGCTAGCACAAACCGTATTTGACTTAGAGTTCGAACTGCATCTGTCAATATAGGAGAAAACAGAGTGAAACCTAAAAATTCAAACTGTTACTGCAAATGAATGCTTCAACCTTGGAGAACGAAACTTGGGCATCCAAGTTTGATTGCTGTACTGCTCGTTACTTGAAAGTATCATGAAGGTCGGAAGAAAAAAATATATGTTGTGATTTCAGGAGACTGTAGTTTTTTGGCAGCCTAACAACGCCTTTCATTGAATGAGTTATTCTCCAGTCTCTGCTTAAGGCTACATCAAGACGAAACAAACCTTAGGGATAGAACGTAGAACTACTTTATTGTGTCAAGTTTCAAGAAGCTAGCACAAACCGTGTTTGATTTAGAGTTCTAACTGCATTTGTCAATATAGGAGAAAACAAAGTGAAACCTAAAAAATCAAACTGTTCCTGCAAACGAATGCTTCAATCTAGGAAAATACTTTGGCCTCCAAGTGGGATTGGTGTACTGATCATTACGTGAATGTATCCTGAATATTGGATGAAAAAAATATATGTTGAGATTTCAGGAGACTCTAGTTTTTGAAGTTTGGCAACCCCTTTCAATATAAGTGTTATTCGCCAGTCCCTGCTTTAGGCTACATCAAGAGGAAGCAAACCTTAGAGATAGAACGTAGAACTACTTTATTTTGTCAAGTTTCAAAAAGCTAGCACAAACCTTGTTTGATTTAGAGTTTGAACTATATTTGTCAATATAGGAGAAAACAGAGTGAAACCTAAAAATTCAAACTGTTACTGCAAACGAATGCTTCAAGTTAGGAGAACGAAACTTGAGCATCCAAGTGGGATTGGTGTACTGATCATTACTTGAGAGTATCATGAAGATTGGATGGAAAAATATATGTTGAGATTTCAGGAGACTCTAGTTTTTTAAGTTTGGCAACCCCTTTCAATATAAGTGTTATTCGCCAGTCCCTGCATTAGGCTACATCAAGAGGAAACAAACCTTAGAGATAGAACGTAGAACTACTGTATTGTGTCAAGTTTCAAGACGCTAGCAGAAACCGTGTTTGATTTAGAGTTCGAACTGCATCTGTCAATATAGGAGAAAACAGAGTGAAACCTAAAAATTCAAACTGTTCCTGCAAACGAATGCTTCAACCTAGAAGAACGAAACTAGGGCATCCAAGTTTGATTGGTGTACTGCTCATTTCTTGAAAGTATCATGAAGGTCGGAAGAAAAAATATATGTTGAGATTACAGGAGACTGTAGTTTTTGGCAACCTAACAACTCATTTCATTGAATGAGTTATTCGCCAGTCTTTGCTTAAGGCTACATCAAGAGGAAACAAACCTTAGAGACAGAACGTAGAACTACTGTATTGTGTCAAGTTTCAAGAAGTTAGCACAAACCGTGTTGATTTAGAGTTCGAACTGCATCTGTCATTTAGGAGAAAACAGAGTGAAACCTAAAAATTTAAACTGTTACTGCAAACGAATGCTTCAACCTTGGAGAACGAAACTTGGGCAAACAAGTTTGATTGCTGTACTGCTCATTACTTGAAATTATCATGAAGGTCGGAAGAAAAAATATATGTTGTGATTTCAGGAGACTGTAGTTTTTTGGCAGCCTAACAACGCCTTTCATTGAATGAGTTATTCTCCAGTCTCTGCTTAAGGCTACATCAAGACGAAACAAACCTTAGAGATAGAACGTAGAACTACTGTATTGTGTCAAGTTTCAAGAAGCTAGCACAAACCGTGTTTGATTTAGAGTTCGAACTGCATCTGTCAATATAGGAGAAAACAGAGTAAACCTAAAAATTCAAACTGTTACTGCAAACGAATACTTCAACCTAGGAGAACAAAACTTGGGCATCCAAGTTTGATTGGTGTACTGCTCATTACTTGAAAGTATCATGATGGTCGGAAGAAAAAATACATGTTGAGATTACAGGAGACTGTAGTTTTTGCCAACCTAACAACGCCTTTCATTGAATGAGTTATTAACCAGTCTTTGCTTAAGACTACATCAAGAGGAAACAAACCTTACAGATAGAACGTAGAACTACTGTATTGTGTCAAGTTTCAAGAAGCTAGCACAAACCGTGTTTGATTTAGAGTTCGAAATGCATCTGTCAATATAGGAGAAAACTGAGTGAAACCTAAAAATTCAAACTGTTACTGCAAACGAATGCTTCAACCTAGAAGAACGAAACTAGGGCATCCAAGTTTGATTGGTGTACTGCTCATTACTTGAAAGTATCATGAAGGTCGGAAGAAAAAATATATGTTGAGATTACAGGAGACTGTAGTTTTTTGGCAACCTAACAACGCATTTCATTGAATGAGTTATTCGTCAGTATTTCCTTAAGGCTACATCAAGAGGAAACAAACCTTAGAGATAGAACGTAGAACTACTGTATTGTGTCAAGTTTCAAGAAGCTAGCACAAACCGTGTTGATTTAGAGTTCGAACTGCATCTGTCAATATAGGAGAAAACAGAGTGAAACCTAAAAATTCAAACTGTTCCTGGAAACGAATGCTTCAATCTAGGAGAACTAAACTTGGGCATGCAAGTGGGATTGGTGTACTGATCATTACGTGAATGTATCATGAAGGTTGGATGAAAAAATATATGTTGAGATTTCAGAAGACTCAAGTGTTTGGAAGTTTGGCAACCCCTTTCCATATAAGTGTTATTCGCAGTCCCTGCATTAGGCTACATCAAGAGGAAACAAAACTTAGAGATAGAACGTAGAACTACTGTATTGTGTCAAGTTTCAAGAAGCTAGCACAAACTGTGTTTGATTTAGAGTTGGAACTGCATCTATCAATATAGGAGAAAACAGAGTGAAACCTAAAATTTCAAACTGTTACTGCAAACGAATGCTTCAACCTAGGAGAACGAAACTTGGGCATCCAAGTTTGACTGGTGTACTGCTCATTACTTGAAAGTATCATGAAGGTCAGAAGAAAAAATATATGTTGTGATTTCAGGAAACTGTAGTATTTGGCAGCGTAACAACGCCTTTCATTGAATGAGTTATTCTCCAGTCTCTGCTTAAGGCTACATCAAGAGGAAACAAATCTTAGAGATAGAACATAGAACTATTGTATTGTGTCAAGTTTCAAGAAGCTAGCACAAACCGTGTTTGATTTAGAGTTCGAACTGCATCTGTCAATATAGGAGAAAACAGAGTGAAACCTAAAAATTCAACCTGTTACTGCAAACGAATGCTTCAACCTAGGAGAAGGAAACTTGGGCATCCAAGTTTGATTGGTGTACTGCTTATTACTTGAAAGTATCATGAAGGTCGGAAGAAAAAATATATGTTGTGATTTCAGGAGACTGTAGTTTTTTGGCAGCCTAACAACGCCTTTCATTGAATGAGTTATTCTCCAGTCTCTGCTTAAGGCTACATCAAGAGGAAACAAACCTTAGAGATAGAACGTAGAACTACTGTATTGTGTAAAGTTTCAAGAAGCTAGCAAAAACCGTGTTTGATTTAGAGTTCGAACTGCATCTGTCAATATAGGAGAAAACAGAGTGAAACCTAAAAATTCAAACTGTTACTGCAAACGAATGCTTCAACCAAGGAGAACAAAACTTGGGCATCCAAGTTTGATTGGTGTACTGCTCATTACTTGAAAGTATCATGAAGGTCGGAAGAAAAGATATATGTTGAGATTACAGGAGACTGTAGTTTTTGCCAACCTAACAACGCCTTTCATTGAATGTGTTATTCACCAGTCTTTCCTTAAGACTACATCAAGAGGAAACAAACCTTAGAGATAGAACGTAGAACTACTGTATTGTGTCAAATTTCAAGAAGCTAGCACAAACCGTGTTGATTTAGAGTTCGAACTGCATCTGTCAATATAGGAGAAAACAGTGTAACCTAAAAATTCAAACTGTTACTGCAAACGAATGCTTCAACCTAAAGAACGAAACAAGGGCATCCAAGTTTGATTGGTGTACTGCTCATTACTTGAAAGTATCATGAAGGTCAGAAGAAAAAATGTATGTTGTGATTACAGGAGACTGTAGTTTTTTGGCAACCTAACAACGCATTTCATTGAAGGAGATATTCACCAGTCTTTGCTTAAGGCTACATCAAGAGGAAACAAACCTTAGAGGTAGAATGAAGAACTACTGTATTGTGTCAAGTTTCAAGAAGCTAGCACAAACCGTGTTTTTTAGAGTTCGAACTGCATCTGTCAATATAGGAGAAAAGAGAGTGAAACCTAAAAATTCAAACTGTTACTGCAAACGAATGCTTCAACCTAGAAGAACGAAACTAGGGCATCCAAGTTTGATTGGTGTACTGCTCATTACTTGAAAGTATCATGAAGGTCGGAAGAAAAAATATATGTTGAGATTACAGGAGACTGTAGTTTTTTGGCAACCTAACAACGCATTTCATTGAATGAGTTATTCGCCAGACTTTGCTTAAGGCTACATCAAGAGGAAACAAACCTCAGAGATAGATCGTAGAACTACTGTATTGTGTCAAGTTTCAAGAAGCTAGCACAAACCGTGTTGATTTAGAGTTCGAAATGCATCTTTCAATATAGGAGAAAAGAGAGTGAAACCTAAAAATTCAAACTGTTAATGCAAACGAATGCTTCAACCTAGAAGAACGAAACTAGGGCATCCAAGTTTGATTGGTGTACTGCTCATTACTTGAAAGTATCATGAACGTCGGAAGAAAAAATATATGTTGAGAATACAGGAGACTGTAGTTTTTTGGCAACCTAACAACGAATTTCATTGAATGAGTTATTCGCCAGTCTTTGCTTAAGGCTACATCAAGAGGAAACAAACCTTAGAGATAGAACGTAGAACTACTGTATTGTGTCAAGTTTCAAGAAGCTAGCACAAACTGTGTTTGATTTAGAGTTCGAAATGCATCTGTCAATATAGGAGAAAACAGAGTGAAACCTAAAAATTCAAACTGTTACTGCAAACGAATGCTTCAACCTAGGATGACGAAAACTGGGCATCCAAGTTTGATTGGTGTACTGCTCATTACTTGAAAGTACCATGAAGGTCAGAAGAAAAAATATATGTTGTGATTTCAGGAGACTGTAGTTTTTTGGCAGCCTAAGAAAGCCTTTCATTGAATGAGTTATTCTCCAGTCTCTGCTTAAGGCTACATCAAGACGAAACAAACCTTAGAGATAGAACATAGAACTACTGTATTGTGTCAAGTTTCAAGAAGCTAGCAGAAACCGTGTTTGATTTAGAGTTCTAACTGCACCTGTCAATATAGAAAAAAACAGAGTGGAACCTAAAAATTCAAACTGTTACTCTAAACGAATGCTTCAACCTAGGAGGACGAAACTTGGGCATCCAAGTTTGATTGGTGTACTGCTCATTACTTGAAAGTATCATGAAGGTCGGAAGAAAAAATATATGTTGTGATTTCAGGAGACTGTAGTTTTTTGGCAGCCTAACCATGCCTTTCATTGAATGAGTTAATCTCCAGTCTCTGCTTAAGGCTACATCAAGACGAAACAAACCTTAGAGATAGAACGTAGAACTACTGTATTGTGTCAAGTTTCAAGAGGCTAGCACAAACCGTGTTTGATTTAGAGTTCGAACTGCATCTGTCAATATAGGAGAAAACAGAGTGAAACCTAAAAATTCAAACTGTTACTGCAAACGAATGCTTCAACCTAGAAGAATGAAACTAGGGTATCCAAGTTTGATTGGTGTACTGCTCATTACTTGAAAGTATCATGAAGGTCGGAAGAAAAAATATATGTTGAGATTACAGGAGACTGTAGTTTTTTGGCAACCTAACAACGCATTTCATTGAATGAGTTATTCGCCAGACTTTGCTTAAGGCTACATCAAGAGGAAACAAACCTCAGAGATAGATCGTAGAACTACTGTATTGTGTCAAGTTTCAAGAAGCTAGCACAAACCGTGTTGATTTAGAGTTCGATCTGTATCTGTCAATATAGGAGAAAAGAGAGTGAAACCTAAAAATTCAAACTGTTACTGCAAACGAATTCTTCAACCTAGAAGAACGAAACTAGGGCATCCAAGTTTGATTGGTGTACTGCTCATTACTTGAAAGTATCATGAAGGTCGGAAGAAAAAATATATGTTGAGAATACAGGAGACTGTAGATTTTTGGCAACCTAACAACGCATTTCATTGAATGAGTTATTCGCCAGTCTTTGCTTTATGCTACATCAAGAGGAAACAAACCTTAGAGATAGAACATAGAACTACTATATTGTGTCAAGTTTCAAGAAGCTAGCACAAACCGTGTTTGATTTAGAGTTCGAACTGCATCTGTCAATATAGGAGAAAACAGAGTGAAACCTAAAAATTCAAACTGTTCCTGGAAACGAATGCTTCAATCTAGGAGAACTAAACTTGGGCATCCAAGTGGGATTGGTGTACTGATCATTACGTGAATGTATCATGAAGATTGGATGAAAACATATATGTTGAGATTTCAGGAAACTCTAGTGTTTGGAAGTTTGGCAACTCCTTTCCATATAAGTGTTATTCGCATTCCCTCCATTAGGCTACATCAAGAGGAAACAAAACTTAGAGATAGAACGTAGAACTACTGTATTGTGTCAAGTTTCAAGAAGGTAGCACAAACTGTGTTTGATTTAGAGTTCGAACTGCATCTGTCAATATAGGAGAAAACAGAGTGAAACATAAAAATTCAAACTGTTACTGCAAACGAATGCTTCAACCTAGTTGAACGAAACTTGGGCATCCAAGTTTGATTGGTGTACTGCTCATTACTTGAAAGTATCATGAAGTTCGGAAGAAAAAATATATGTTTTGATTTCAGGAGACTGTAGTTTTTTGGCAGCCTAACAACACCTTTCATTGAATGAGTTATTCTCCAGTCTCTGCTTAAGGCTACATCAAGAGGAAACAAACCTTAGAGATAGAACGTAGAACTACTGTATTGTGTCAAGTTTCAAGAAGCTAGCACAAACCGTGTTTGATTTAGAGT
Organism: Callospermophilus lateralis; assembly: GCF_048772815.1. NCBI lineage: Eukaryota > Metazoa > Chordata > Mammalia > Rodentia > Sciuridae > Callospermophilus > Callospermophilus lateralis. The sequence goes on along the minus strand of NW_027513312.1, from coordinate 95,387 downwards.
TCGAACTGCATCTGTCAATATAGGAGAAAACAGAGTGAAACCTAAAAATTCACACTGTTACTGCAAACGAATGCTTCAACCTAGGAGAACGAAACTTGGGCATCCAAGTTTGATTGGTGTACTGCTCATTACTTGAAAGTATCATGAAGGTCGGAAGAAAAAATATATGTTGTGATTTCAGGAGACTGTAGTTTTTTGGCAGCCTAACAATGCCTTTCATTGAATGAGTTATTCTCCAGTTGCTGCTTAAGGCTACATCAAGACGAAACAAACCTTAGAGATAGAACGTAGAACTACTGTATTGTGTCAAGTTTCAAGAAGCTAGCACAAACCGTGTTTGATTTAGAGTTCGAACTGCATCTGTCAATATAGGAGAAAACAGAGTGAAACCTAAAAATTCAAACTGTTACTGCAAACGAATGCTTCAACCTAGAAGACCAAAACTTGGGCATCCAAGTTTGATTGGTGCACTGCTCATTACTTGAAAGTATCATGAAGGTCGGAACAAAAATATATGTTGAGATTACAGGAGACTGTAGTTTTTGCCAACCTAACAACGCATTTCATTGAATGAGTTATTCTCCAGTCTTTGCTTAAGACTACATCAAGAGGAAACAAACCTTAGAGATAGAACGTAACTACTGTATTGTGTCAAGTTTCAAGAAGCTAGCACAAACCGTGTTGATTTAGAGTTCGAACTGCATCTGTCAATATAGGAGAAAACAGAGTGAAACCTAAAAATTCAAACTGTTCCTGGAAACGAATGCTTCAATCTAGGAGAACTAAACTTGGTCATCCAAGTGGGATTGGTGAACTGATCATTACGTGAATGTATCATGAAGATTGGGTGAAAACATATATGTTGAGATTTCAGGAGACTCTAGTGTTTGGAAGTTTGGCAACCCCTTTCCATATAAGTGTTATTCGCAGTCCCTCCATTAGGCTACATCAAGAGGAAACAAAACTTAGAGATAGAACGTAGAACTACTGTATTGTGTCAAGTTTCAAGAAGCTAGCACAAACTGTGTTTGATTTAGAGTTCGAACTGCATCTGTCAATATAGGAGAAAACAGAGTGAAACCTAAAAATTCAAACTGTTACTGCAAACGAATTCTTCAACCTAGGAGAAAGAAACTTGGGCATCCAAGTTTGATTGGTGTACTGCTCATTACTTGAAAGTATCATTAAGGTCGGAAGAAAAAATATATGTTGTGATTTCAGGAGACTGTAGTTTTTTGGCAGCCTAACAACGCCTTTCATTGAATGAGTTATTCTTCAGTCTCTGTTTAAGGCTACATCAAGAGGAAACAAACCTTAGCGATAGAACGTAGAACTACTGTATTGTGTCAAGTTTCAAGAAGCTAGCACAAACCGTGTTTGATTTAGAGTTCGAAATGCATCTGTCAATATAGGAGAAAACAGAGTGAAACCTAAATATTCAAACTGTTACTGCAAACGAATGCTTCAACCTAGGATGACGAAACTTGGGCATCCAAGTTTGATTGGTGTACTGCTCATTACTTGAAAGTATCATGAAGGTCAGAAGAAAAAATATATGTTGTGATTTCAGAAGACTGTAGTTTTTTGGCAGCCTAACAAACCCTTTCATTGAATGAGTTATTCTCCAGTCTCTGCTTAAGGCTACATCAAGACGAAACAAACCTTAGAGATAGAACTTAGAACTACTGTATTGTGTCAAGTTTCAAGAAGCTAGCAGAAACCGTGTTTGATTTAGAGTTCTAAATGCATCTGTCAATATAGGAGAAAACAGAGTGGAACCTAAAATTCAAACTGTTACTGCAAACGAATGCTTCAACCTAGGAGAACGAAACTTGGGCATCCAAGTTTGATTGTTGTACTGCTCATTACTTGAAAGTATCATGAAGGTCGGAAGAAAAAATATATGTTGTGATTTCAGGAGACTGTAGTTTTTTGGCAGCCTAACAATGCCTTTCATTGAATGATTTATTCTCCAGTCTCTGCTTAAGGCTACATCAAGACGAAACAAACCTTAGAGATAGAACGTGGAACTACTGTATTGTGTCAAGTTTCAAGAAGCTAGCACAAACCGTGTTTGATTTAGAGTTCGAACTGCATCTGTCAATATAGGAGAAAACAGAGTGAAACCTAAAAATCCAAACTGTTACTGCAAACGAATGCTTCAACCTAGAAGAACGAAACTAGGGCATCCAAGTTTGATTGGTGTACTGCTCATTACTTGAAAGTATCATGAAGGTCGGAAGAAAAAATATATGTTGAGATTACAGGAGACTGTAGTTTTTTGGCAACCTAACAACGCATTTCATTGAATGAGTTATTCGCCAGACTTTGCTTAAGGCTACATCAAGAGGAAACAAACCTCAGAGATAGATCGTAGAACTACTGTATTGTGTCAAGTTTCAAGAAGCTAGCACAAACCGTGTTGATTTAGAGTTCGATCTGTATCTGTCAATATAGGAGAAAAGAGAGTGAAACCTAAAAATTCAAACTGTTACTGCAAACGAATGCTTCAACCTAGAAGAACGAAACTAGGGCATCCAAGTTTGATTGTTGTACTGCTCATTACTTGAAAGTATCATGAAGGTCGGAAGAAAAAATATATGTTGAGAATACAGGAGACTGTAGATTTTTAGCAACCTAACAACGCATTTCATTGAATGAGTTATTCGCCAGTCTTTGCTTTAGGCTACATCAAGAGGAAACAAAACTTAGAGATAGAACATAGAACTACTGTATTGTGTCAAGTTTCAAGAAGTTAGCACAAACCGTGTTTGATTTAGAGTTCGAACTGCATCTGTCAATATAGGAGAAAACAGAGTGAAACCTAAAAATTCAAACTGTTCCTGGAAACGAATGCTTCAATCTAGGAGAACTAAACTTTTGCATCCAAGTGGGATTGGTGTACTGATCATTACGTGAATGTATCATGAAGATTGGATGAAAACATATATGTTGAGATTTCAGGAAACTCTAGTGTTTGGAAGTTTGGCAACTCCTTTCCATATAAGTGTTATTCGCATTCCCTCCATTAGGCTACATCAAGAGGAAACAAAACTTAGAGATAGAACGTAGAACTACTGTATTGTGTCAAGTTTCAAGAAGCTAGCACAAACTGTGTTTGATTTAGAGTTCGAACTGCATCTGTCAATATAGGAGAAAACAGAGTGAAACCTAAAAATTCAAACTGTTACTGCAAACGAATGCTTCAACCTAGTTGAACGAAACTTGGGCATCCAAGTTTGATTGGTGTACTGCTCATTACTTGAAAGTATCATGAAGGTCGGAAGAAAAAATATATGTTTTGATTTCAGGAGACTGTAGTTTTTTGGCAGCCTAAGAACACCTTTCATTGAATGAGTTATTCTCCAGACTCTGCTTAAGGCTACATCAAGAGGAAACAAACCTTAGAGATAGAATGTAGAACTACTGTATTGTGTCAAGTTTCAAGAAGCTAGCACAAACCGTGTTTGATTTAGAGTTCGAACTGCATCTGTCAATATAGGAGAAAACAGAGTGAAACCTAAAAATTCACACTGTTACTGCAAACGAATGCTTCAACCTAGGAGAACGAAACTTGGGCATCCAAGTTTCATTGGTGTACTGCTCATTACTTGAAAGTATCATAAAGGTCGGAAGAAAAAATATATGTTGTGATTTCAGGAGACTGTAGTTTTTTAACAGCCTAACAATGCCTTTCATTGAATGAGTTATTCTCCAGTTGCTGCTTAAGGCTACATCAAGACGAAACAAACCTTAGAGATAGAACGTAGAACTACTGTATTGTGTCAAGTTTCAAGAAGCTAGCACAAACCGTGTTTGATTTAGAGTTCGAACTGCATCTGTCAATATAGGAGAAAACAGAGTGAAACCTAAAAATTCAAACTGTTGCTGCAAACGAATGCTTCAACCTAGAAGACCAAAACTTGGGCATCCAAGTTTGATTGGTGCACTGCTCATTACGTGAAAGTATCATGAAGGTCGGAACAAAAATATATGTTGAGATTACAGGAGACTGTAGTTTTTGCCAACCTAACAACGCATTTCATTGAATGAGTTATTCTCCAGTCTTTGCTTAAGACTACATCAAGAGGAAACAAACCTTAGAGATAGAACGTAACTACTGTATTGTGTCAAGTTTCAAGAAGCTAGCACAAACCGTGTTGATTTAGAGTTCGAACTGCATCTGTCAATATAGGAGAAAACAGAGTGAAACCTAAAAATTCAAACTGTTCCTGGAAACGAATGCTTCAATCTAGGAGAACTAAACTTGGTCATCCAAGTGGGATTGGTGAACTGATCATTACGTGAATGTATCATGAAGATTGGGTGAAAACATATATGTTGAGATTTCAGGAGACTCTAGTGTTTGGAAGTTTGGCAACCCCTTTCCATATAAGTGTTATTCGCAGTCCCTCCATTAGGCTACATCAAGAGGAAACAAAACTTAGAGATAGAACGTAGAACTACTGTATTGTGTCAAGTTTCAAGAAGCTAGCACAAACTGTGTTTGATTTAGAGTTCGAACTGCATCTGTCAATATAGGAGAAAACAGAGTGAAACCTAAAAATTCAAACTGTTACTGCAAACGAATTCTTCAACCTAGGAGAAAGAAACTTGGGCATCCAAGTTTGATTGGTGTACTGCTCATTACTTGAAAGTATCATTAAGGTCGGAAGAAAAAATATATGTTGTGATTTCAGGAGACTGTAGTTTTTTGGCAGCCTAACAACGCCTTTCATTGAATGAGTTATTCTTCAGTCTCTGTTTAAGGCTACATCAAGAGGAAACAAACCTTAGCGATAGAACGTAGAACTACTGTATTGTGTCAAGTTTCAAGAAGCTAGCACAAACCGTGTTTGATTTAGAGTTCGAACTGCATCTGTCAATATAGGAGAAAACAGAGTGAAACCTAAATATTCAAACTGTTACTGCAAACGAATGCTTCAACCTAGGATGACGAAACTTGGGCATCCAAGTTTGATTGGTGTACTGCTTATTACTTGAAAGTATCATGAAGGTCAGAAGAAAAAATATATGTTGTGATTTCAGAAGACTGTAGTTTTTTGGAAGCCTAACAAACCCTTTCATTGAATGAGTTATTCTCCAGTCTCTGCTTAAGGCTACATCAAGACGAAACAAACCTTAGAGATAGAACTTAGAACTACTGTATTGTGTCAAGTTTCAAGAAGCTAGCAGAAACCGTGTTTGATTTAGAGTTCTAAATGCATCTGTCAATATAGGAGAAAACAGAGTGGAACCTAAAATTCAAACTGTTACTACAAACGAATGCTTCAACCTAGGAGAACGAAACTTGGGCATCCAAGTTTGATTGTTGTACTGCTCATTACTTGAAAGTATCATGAAGTTCGGAAGAAAAAATATATGTTGTGATTTCAGGAGACTGTAGTTTTTTGGCAGCCTAACAATGCCTTTCATTGAATGATTTATTCTCCAGTCTCTGCTTAAGGCTACATCAAGACGAAACAAACCTTAGAGATAGAACGTGGAACTACTGTATTGTGTCAAGTTTCAAGAAGCTAGCACAAACCGTGTTTGATTTAGAGTTCGAACTGCATCTGTCAATATAGGAGAAAACAGAGTGAAACCTAAAAATTCAAACTGTTACTGCAAAAGAATGCTTCAACCTAGGAGAACAAAACTTGGGCATCCAAATTTGATTGGTGTACTGCTCATTACTTGAAAGTATCATGAAGGTCGGGAGAAAAAATATATGTTGAGATTACAGGAGACTGTAGTTTTTGCCAACCTAACAATGCCTTTCATTGAATGAGTTATTCACCAGTCTTTGCTTAAGACTACATCAAGAGGAAACAATCCTTAGAGAGAGAAAGTAGAACTACTGTATTGTGTCAAGTTTCAAGAAGCTAGCACAAACCGTGTTGATTTAGAGTTCGAACTGCATCTGTCAATATAGGAGAAAACAGAGTGAAACCTAAAAATCCAAACTGTTACTGCAAACGAATGCTTCAACCTAGAAGAACGAAACTAGGGCATCCAAGTTTGATTGGTGTACTGCTCATTACTTGAAAGTATCATGAAGGTCGGAAGAAAAAATATATGTTGAGATTACAGGAGACTGTAGTTTTTTGGCAACCTAACAACGCATTTCATTGAATGAGTTATTCACCAGACTTTGCTTAAGGCTACATCAAGAGGAAACAAACCTCAGAGAGAGATCGTAGAACTACTGTATTGTGTCAAGTTTCTAGAAGCTAGCACAAACCGTGTTGATTTAGAGTTCGAACTGCATCTGTCAATATAGGAGAAAAGAGAGTGAAACCTAAAAATTCAAACTGTTACTGCAAACGAATGCTTCAACCTAGAAGAACGAAACTAGGGCTTCCAAGTTTGATTGGTGTACTGCTCATTACTTGAAAGTATCATGAAGGTCGGAAGAAAAAATATATGTTGAGATTACAGGAGACTGTAGTTTTTTGGCAACCTAACAAGGCCTTTCATTGAATGAGTTATTCGCCAGTCTTTGCTTAATTCTACATCAAGTTTAAACAAACCTTAGAGATAGAACGTAGAACTACTGTATTGTGTCAAGTTTCAAGAAGCTAGCACAAACCGTGTTGATTTAGAGTTCGAACTGCATCTGTCAATATAGGAGAAAACAGTGTGAAACCTAAAAATTCAAACTGTTCCTGGAAACGAATGCTTCAATCTAGGAGAACTAAACTTGGGCATCCAAGTGGGATTGGTGTACTTATCATTACGTGAATGTATCATGAAGATTGGATGAAAAAATATATGTTGAGATTTCAGGAGACTCTAGTGTTTGGAAGTTTGGCAACCCCTTTCCATATAAGTGTTATTCGCAGTCCCTGCATTAGGCTACATCAAGAGGAAACAAAACTTAGAGATAGAACGTAGAACTACTGTATTGTGTCAAGTTTCAAGAAACTAGCACAAACTGTGTTTGATTTAGAGTTCGAACTGCATCTGTCAATATAGGAGAAAACACAGTGAAACCTAAAAATTCAAACTGTTACTGCAAACGAATGCTTCAACCTAGGAGAACGAAATTGGGCATCCAAGTTTGATTGGTGTACTGCTCATTACTTGAAAGTATCATGAAGGTCGGAAGAAAAAATATATGTGGTGATTTCAGGAGACTGTTGTTTTTTGGCAGCCTAACAATGCCTTTCATTGAATGAGTTATTCTCCAGTCTCTGCATAAGGCTACATCAAGAGGAAACAAACCTTAGAGATAGAAGGTAGAACTACTGTATTGTGTCAAGTTTCAAGAAGCTAGCACAAACCGTGTTTGATTTAGAGTTCGAACTGCATCTGTCAATATAGGAGAAAACAGACTGAAACGTAAAAATTCAAACTCTTTCTGCAAACGAATGCTTCAATCTAGGAGAACGAAACTTGGGCATCCAAGTTTGATTGGTGTACTGCTTATTACTTGAAAGTATCATGAAGGTCGGATGAAAAAATATATGTTGAGATTTCAGGAGATGGTAGTTTTTGGAAGCTTAACAACGCCTTTCATTGAAAGTGTTATTCGCCAGTCTCTGTTTAAGGCTACATAAAGAGGAAACAAAAATTATGTATAGAACGTAGAACTACTTTATTGTGTCAAGTTTCAAGAAGCTAGCACAAACCGTGTTTGATTTAGAGTTCTAACTGCATGTGTCAATATAGGAGAAAACAAAGTGAAACGTAAAAATTCAAACTGTTCCTGCAAACGAATGCTTCAACCTAGGAGAATGAAACTAGAGCATCCAAGTTTGATTGGTGTACTGCTCATTACTTGAAAGTATCATGAAGGTCGGAAGAAAAAATATATGTTGTGATTTCAGGAGACTGTAGTTTTTTGGCAGCCTAACAATGCCTTTCATTGAATGAGTTATTCTCCAGTCTCTGCTTAAGGCTACATCAAGACGAAACAAACCGTAGAGATAGAACCTAGAACTACTGTATTGTGTCAAGTTTCAAGAAGCTAGCACAAACCGTGTTTGATTTAGAGTTCGAACTGCATCTGTCAATATAGGAGAAAACAGAGTGAAACCTAAAAATTCAAACTGTTATTGCAAACGAATGCTTCAACCTAGGAGAACAAAACTTGGGCATCCTAGTTTGATTGGTGTACTGCTCATTACTTGAAAGTATCATGAAGTTCGGAAGAAAAAATATTTGTTGAGATTACAGGAGACTGTAGTTTTTTGCCAACCTAACAACGCCTTTCATTGAATGAGTTATTCACCAGTCTTTGCTTAAGACTACATCAAGAGGAAACAAACCTTAGAGATAGAACGCAGAACTACTGTATTGTTTCAAGTTTCAAGAAGCTAGCCCAAACCGTGTTGATTTAGAGTTCCTACTGCATCTGTCAATATAGGAGAAAACAGAGCGAAACCTAAAAATTCAAACTGTTCCTGGAAACGAATGCTTCAGTCTAGGAGAACGAAACTAGGGAATCCAAGTTTGATTGGTGTACTGATCATTACGTGAATGTATCATGAAGATTGGATGAGAAAATATATGTTGAGATTTCAGGAGACTCTCCTTTTTGGAAGTTTGGCAACCCCTTTCAATATAAGTGTTATTCGCCAGTCCCTGATTTAGACTACATCAAGAGGAAGCAAAACTTAGAGATAGAACGTAGAACTACTTTATCTTTTCAAGTTTCAAAAAGCTAGCACAAACCTTGTTTGATTTAGAGTTCGAACTGCATTTGTCAATATAGGAGAAAACAGAGTGAAACCTAAAAATTCAAACTGTTCCTGGAAACGAATGCTTCAATCTAGGAGAACTAAACTAGGGCATCCAATTGGGATTGGTGTACTGATCATTACGTGAAAGTATCATGAAGATTTTATGAATAAATATATGTTGAGATTTCAGGAGACTCTAGTGTTTGGAAGTTTGGCAACCCCTTTCCATATAAGTGTTATTCGCAGTCCCTGCATTAGGCTACATCAAGAGGAAACAAAACTTAGAGATAGAACGTAGAACTACTGTATTGTGTCAAATTTCAAGAAGCTAGCACAAACTCTGTTTGATTTAGAGTTCGAACTGCATCTGTCAATATAGGAGAAAACAGAGTGAAACCTAAAAATTCAAACTGTTACTGCAAACGAATGCTTTAACCGAGGAGAACGAAACTTGGGCATCCAAGTTTGATTGGTGTACTGCTCATTACTTGAAAGTATCATGAAGGTCAGAAGAAAAAATATATGTTGTGATTTCAGGACACTGTAGTATTTTGGCAGCCTAACAACGCCTTTCATTGAATGAGTTATTCTCCAGTCTCTGCTTAAGGCTACATCAAGACGAAACAAACCTTAGAGATAGAACGTAGAACTACTGTATTGTGTCAAGTTTCAAGAAGCTAGCAAAAACCGTGTTTGATTTAGAGTTCGAACTGCATCTGTCAGTATAGGAGAAAACAGAGTGAAACCTAAAAATTCAAACTGTTCCTGGAAACGAATGCTTCAATCTAGGAGAACTAAACATGGGCTTCCACGTGGGATTGGTGTACTCATCATTACGTGAATGTATCATGAAGATGGGAAGAAAACATATATGTTGAGATTTAGGAGACTCTAGTGTTTGGAAGTTTGGCAACCCCTTTCCATATAAGTGTTATTCGCAGTCCCTGCATTAGGCTACATCAAGAGGAAGCAAAACTTAGAGATAGAAGGTAGAACTACTGTATTGTGTCAAGTTTCAAGAAGCTAGCACAAACTGTGTTTGATTTAGAGTTCGAACTGCATCTGTCAATATAAGAGAAAACAGAGTGAAACCTAAAAATTCAAACTGTTACTGCAAACGAATGCTTCAACCTAGGAGAATGAAACTTGGGCATCCAAGTTTGATTGGTGTACTGCTCATTACTTGAAAGTATCATGAAGGTCGGAAGAAAAAATATATGTTGTGATTTCAGGAGAATGTAGTTTTTTGGCAGCCTAACAACGCCTTTCATTGAATGAGTTATTCTCCAGTCTCTGCTTAAGGCTGCATCAAGAGGAAACAAACCTTAGAGATAGAACGTAGAACTACTGTATTGTGTCAAGTTTCAAGAAGCTAGCACAAACCGTGTTGATTTAGAGTTCCTACTGCATCTGTCAATATAGGAGAAAACAGAGCGAAACCTAAAAATTCAAACTGTTCCTGGAAACGAATGCTTCAATCTAGGAGAACTAAACTTGGGCATGCAAGTGGGATTGGTGTACTGATCATTACGTGAATGTATCATGAAGATTGGATGAAAAAATATATGTTGAGATTTCAGGAGACTCTAGTGTTTGAAAGTTTGGCAACCCCTTTCCATATAAGTGTTATTCGCAGTCCCTGCAATAGGCTACATCAAGAGGAAACAAAACCCAGAGATAGAACGTAGAACTACTGTATTGTGTCAAGTTTCAAGAAGGTAGCACAAACTGTGTTTGATTTAGAGTTCGAACTGCATCTGTCAATATAGGAGAAAACAGAGTGAAACCTAAAAATTCAAACTGTTACTGCAAACGAATGCTTCAACCGAGGAGAACGAAACTTGGGCATCCAAGTTTGATTGGTGTACTGCTCATTACTTGAAAGTATCATGAAGGTCGGAAGAAAAAATATATGTTGTGATTTCAGGAGACTGTAGTTTTTTGGCAGCCTAACAACGCCTTTCATTGAATGAGTTATTCTCCAGTCTGTGCTTAAGGCTACATCAAGAGGAAACAAACCTTAGAGATAGAACGTAGAACTACTGTATTGTGTCAAGTTTCAAGAAGCTAGCACAAACCGTGTTGATTTAGAGTTCGAACTGCATCTGTCAATATAGGAGAAAACAGAGTGAAACCTAAAAATTCAAACTGTTACTGCAAACGAATGCTTCAACCTAGAAGAACGAAACTAGGGCATCCAAGTTTGATTGGTGTACTGCTCATTACTTGAAAGTATCATGAAGTTCAGAAGAAAAAATATATGTTGAGATTACAGGAGACTGTAGTTTTTTTGGCAACCTAACAACGCATTTCATTGAATGAGTTATTCGCCAGTCTTTGCTTAAGGCTACATCAAGAGGAAACAAACCTTAGAGATAGAACGTAGAACTACTGTATTGTGTCAAGTATCCAGAAGCTAGCATAAACCGTGTTGATTTAGAGTTCGAACTGCATCTGTCAATATAGGAGAAAACAGAGTGATTCGTATAAATTCAAACTCTTTCTGCAAACGAATGCTTCAACCTAGAAGAACGAAACTTGGGCATCCAAGTTTGATTGGTGTACTGCTTGTTACTTGAAAGTATCATGAAGGTCGGATGAAAAAATACATGTTGAGATTTCCGGAGATTGTAGTTTTTTGGAAGCTGAAAAATGCCTTTCATTGAAAGTGTTATTCGCCAGTCTCTGCTTAAGGCTACATCAAGAGGAAACAAACCTTAGGTATAGAACGTAAGAAATACTTTAATGTGTCAAGTTTCAAGAAGCTAGCACAAACCGTATTTGATTTAGAGTTCGAACTGCATCTGTCAATATAGGAGAAAAAAAGTGAAACCTAAAAATTCAAAGTGTTACTGCAAACGAATGCTTCAACCTAGGAGAACAAAACTTGGGCATCCAAGTTTGATTGGTGTACTGCTCATTACTTGAAAGTATCATGAAGGTCGGAAGAAAAAATATATGTTGTGATTTCAGGAGAATGTAGTTTTTTGGCAGCCTAACAACGCCTTTCATTGAATGAGTTATTCTCCAGTCTCTGCTTAAGGCTACATCAAGAGGAAACAAACCTTAGAGATAGAACGTAGAACTACTGTATTGTGTTAAGTTTCAAGAAGCTAGCACAAACCGTGTTGATTTAGAGTTCCTACTGCATCTGTCAATATAGGAGAAAACAGAGCGAAACCTAAAAATTCAAACAGTTCCTGGAAACGAATGCTTCAATCTAGGAGAACTAAACTTGGGCATGCAAGTGGGATTGGTGTACTGATCATTACGTGAATGTATCATGAAGATTGGATGAAAAAATATATGTTGAGATTTCAGGAGACTCTAGTGTTTGAAAGTTTGGCAACCCCTTTCCATATAAGTGTTATTCGCAGTCCCTGCATTAGGCTACATCAAGAGGAAACAAAACCTAGAGATAGAACGTAGAACTACTGTATTGTGTCAAGTTTCAAGAAGCTAGCACAAACTGTGTTTGATATAGAGTTCGAACTGCATCTGTCAATATAGGAGAAAACAGATTGAAACCTGAAATTTCAAACTGTTACTGCAAACGAATGCTTCAACCTAGGAGAACGAAACTTGGGCATCCAAGTTTGATTGGTGTACTGCTCATTACTTGAAAGTATCAGGAAGGTTGGAAGAAAAAATATATGTTGTGATTTCAGGAGACTGTAGTTTTTTGGCAGCCTAACAATGCCTTTCATTGAATAAGCTATTCTCCAGTCTCTGCTTAAGGCTACATCAAGAGGAAACAAACCTTAGAGATAGAACGTAGAACTACTGTATTGTGTCAAGTTTCAAGAAGCTAGCACAAACCGTGTTTGATTTAGAGTTCGAAATGCATCTGTCAATATAGAGAAAACAAAGTGAAACCTAAAAATTCAAACTGTTACTGCAAACGAATGCTTCAACCTAGGAGAACAAAACTTGGGCATCCAAGTTTGATTGGTGTACTGCTCATTACTTGAAAGTATCATGAAGGTCGGAAGAAAAAATATATGTTGAGATTACAGGAGGCTGTAGTTTTTTGCCAACCTAACAACGCCTTTCATTGAATGAGTTATTCACCAGTCTTGGCTTAAGACTACATCAAGAGGAAACAAACCTTAGAGATAGAACGCAGAACTACTGTATTGTGTCAAGTTTCAAGAAGCTAGCACAAACCGTGTTGATTTAGAGTTCGAACTGCATCTGTCAATATAGGAGAAAACAGAGTGAAATGTAAAAATTCAAACTGTTCCTGCAAACGAATGCTTCAGTCTAGTGGAAGGAAACTTGGGCATCCAAGTTTGATTGGTGTACTGATCATTACGTGAATGTATCATGAAGATTGGATGAGAAAATATATGTTGAGATTTCAGGAGACTCTCGTTTTTCGAAGTTTGGCAACCCCTTTCAATATAAGTGTTATTCGCCAGTCCCTGCTTTAGACTACATCAAGAGGAAGCAAAACTTAGAGATAGAACGTAGAACTACTTTATCTTTTCAAGTTTCAAAAAGCTAGCACAAACCTTGTTTGATTTAGAGTTCGAACTGCATCTGTCAATATAGGAGAAAACAGAGTGAAACCTAAAAATTCAAACAGTTCCTGGAAACGAATGCTTCAATCTAGGAGAACTAAACTAGGGCATCCAATTGGGATTGGTGTACTGATCATTACGTGAAAGTATCATGAAGATTTTATGAAAAAATATATGTTGAGATTTCAGGAGACTCTAGTGTTTGGAAGTTTGGCAACCCCTTTCCATATAAGTGTTATTCGCAGTCCCTGCATTAGGCTACATCAAAAGGAAACAAAACTTAGAGATAGAACGTAGAACTACTGTATTGTGTCAAATTTCAAGAAGCTAGCACAAACTGTGTTTGATTTAGAGTTCGAACTGCATCTGTCAATATAGGAGAAAACAGAGTGAAACCTAAAAATTCAACTGTTACTGCAAACGAATGCTTCAACCGAGGAGAACGAAACTTGGGCATCCAAGTTTGATTGGTGTACTGCTCATTACTTGAAAGTATCATGAAGGTCAGAAGAAAAAATAAATGTTGTGATTTCAGGACACTGTAGTATTTTGGCAGCCTAACAACGCCTTTCATTGAATGAGTTATTCTCCAGTCTCTGCTTAAGGCTACATCAAGAGGAAACAAACCTTAGAGATAGAACGTAGAACTACTGTATTGTGTCAAGTTTCAAGAAGCGAGCACAAACCGTGTTTGATTTAGAGTTCGAACTGAATCTGTCAATATAGGAGAAAAAAGAGTGAAACCTAAAAATTCAAACTGTTCCTGGAAACGAATGCTTCAAATAGGAGAACTAAACTTGGGCTTCCACGTGGGATTGGTGTACTCATCATTACGTGAATGTATCATGAAGATTGGAAGAAAACATATATGTTGAGATTTCAGGAGACTCTAGTGTTTGGAAGTTTGGCAACCCCTTTCCATATAAGTGTTATTCGCAGTCCCTGCATTAGGCTACATCAAGAGGAAACAAAACTTAGAGATAGAACGTAGAACTACTGTATTGTGTCAAGTTTCAAGAAGCTAGCACAAACTGTGTTTGATTTAGAGTTCGAACTTCATCTGTCAATATAGGAGAAAACAGAGTGAAACCTAAAAATTCAAACTGTTACTGCAAACGAATGCTTCAACCTAGGAGAATGAAAGTTGGGCATCCAAGTTTGATTTGTGTACTGCTCATTACTTGAAAGTATCATGAAGGTGGGAAGAAAAAATATATGTTGTGATTTCAGGAGACTGTAGTTTTTTGGCAGCCTAACAACGCCTTTCATTGAATGAGTTATTCTCCAGTCTGTGCTTAAGGCTACATCAAGAGGAAACAAACCTTAGAGATAGAATGTAGAACTACTGTATTGTGTCAAGTTTCAAGAAGCTAGCACAAACCGTGTTTGATTTAGAGTTCTAACTGCATGTGTCAATATAGGAGAAAACAGAGTGAAACATAAAATTCAAACTGTTCCTGCAAACGAATGCTTCAACCTAGGAGAACGAAACTTGGGCATCCAAGTTTGATTGGTGTACTGCTCATTACTTGAAAGTATCATGAAGGTCGGAAGAAAAAATATATGTTGTGATTTCAGGAGAATATAGTTTTTTGGCAGCCTAACAACGCCTTTCATTGAATGAGTTATTCTCCAGTCTCTGCTTAAGGCTACATCAAGAGGAAACAAACCTTAGAGATAGAACGTAGAACTACTGTATTGTGTTAAGTTTCAAGAAGCTAGCACAAACCGTGTTGATTTAGAGTTCCTACTGCATCTGTCAATATAGGAGAAAACAGAGCGAAACCTAAAAATTCAAACAGTTCCTGGAAACGAATGCTTCAACCTAGGAGAACTAAACTTGGGCATGCAAGTTTGATTGGTGTACTGCTCATTACTTGAAAGTATCATGAAGGTCGGAAGAAAAAATATATGTTGAGATTACAGGAGACTGTAGTTTTTTGCCAACCTAACAACGCCTTTCATTGAATGAGTTATTCACCAGTCTTTGCTTAAGACTACATCAAGAGCAAACAAACCTTAGAGATAGAACGTAGAACTACTGTATTGTGTCAAGTTTCAAGAAGCTAGCAAAAACTGTGTTTGATTTAGAGTTCGAACTGCATCTGTCAATATAGGAGAAAACAGAGTGAAACCTAAAAATTCAAACTGTTACTGCAAACGAATGCTTCAACCTAGGAGAATGAAAGTTGGGCATCCAAGTTTGATTTGTGTACTGCTCATTACTTGAAAGTATCATGAAGGTGGGAAGAAAAAATATATGTTGTGATTTCAGGAGACTGTAGTTTTTTGGCAGCCTAACAACGCCTTTCATTGAATGAGTTATTCTCCAGTCTGTGCTTAAGGCTACATCAAGAGGAAACAAACCTTAGAGATAGAATGTAGAACTACTGTATTGTGTCAAGTTTCAAGAAGCTAGCACAAACCGTGTTTGATTTAGAGTTCTAACTGCATGTGTCAATATAGGAGAAAACAGAGTGAAACATAAAATTCAAACTGTTCCTGCAAACGAATGCTTCAACCTAGGAGAACGAAACTTGGGCATCCAAGTTTGATTGGTGTACTGCTCATTACTTGAAAGTATCATGAAGGTCGGAAGAAAAAATATATGTTGTGATTTCAGGAGAATATAGTTTTTTGGCAGCCTAACAACGCCTTTCATTGAATGAGTTATTCTCCAGTCTCTGCTTAAGGCTACATCAAGAGGAAACAAACCTTAGAGATAGAACGTAGAACTACTGTATTGTGTTAAGTTTCAAGAAGCTAGCACAAACCGTGTTGATTTAGAGTTCCTACTGCATCTGTCAATATAGGAGAAAACAGAGCGAAACCTAAAAATTCAAACAGTTCCTGGAAACGAATGCTTCAACCTAGGAGAACTAAACTTGGGCATGCAAGTTTGATTGGTGTACTGCTCATTACTTGAAAGTATCATGAAGGTCGGAAGAAAAAATATATGTTGAGATTACAGGAGACTGTAGTTTTTTGCCAACCTAACAACGCCTTTCATTGAATGAGTTATTCACCAGTCTTTGCTTAAGACTACATCAAGAGCAAACAAACCTTAGAGATAGAACGTAGAACTACTGTATTGTGTCAAGTTTCAAGAAGCTAGCACAAACTGTGTTGATTTAGAGTTCGAACTGCATCTGTCAATATAGGAGAAAACAGAGTGAAACCTAAAAATTTAAACTGTTACTGCAAACGAATGCTTCAACCTAGAAGAACGAAACAAGGGCATCCAAGTTTGATTGGTGTACTGCTCATTACTTGAAAGTATCATGAAGGTCGGAAGAAAAAATATATGTTGTGATTACAGGAGACTGTTGTTTTTTGGCAACCTAACAACGCATTTCATTGAATGAGTTATTCTCCAGTCTTTGCTTAAGGCTACATCAAGAGGAAACAAACCTTAGAGATACAACGTAGAACTACTGTATTGTGTCAAGTTTCAAGAAGCTAGCACAAACCGTGTTGATTTAGAGTTCGAACTGCATCTGTCAATATAGGAGAAAACAGAGTGAAACCTAAAAATTCAAACTGTTCCTGCAAACGAATGCTTCAGTCTAGGAGAACTAAACTTGGGCATCCAAGTGGGATTGGTGTACTGATCATTACTTGAAAGTATCTTGAAGGTCGGAAGAAAAAATATATGTTGTGATTTCAGGAGACTGTAGTTTTTTGGCAGCCTAACCACGCCTTGCATTGAATGAGTTATTCTCCAGTCTCTGCTTAAAGCTACATCAAGAGGAAACAAACCTTAGACATAGAACGTAGAACTACTGTATTGTGTCAAGTTTCAAGAAGCTAGCACAAACCGTGTTTGATTTAGAGTTCTAACTGCATGTGTCAATATAGGAGAAAACAGAGTGAAACCTAAAAATTCAAACTGTTCCTGCAAACGAATGCTTCAGTCTAGGAGAACTAAACTTGGGCATCCAAGTGGGATTGCTGTACTGATCATTACGTGAATGTATCATGAACATATTATGAAAAAATAAATGTTGAGATTTCAGGAGACTCTAGTATTTGGAAGTTTGGCAACCCCTTTCCATATAAGTGTTATTTGCAGTCCCTGCATTAGGCTACATCAAGAGGAAACAAAACTTAGAGATAGAACGTAGAACTACTGTATTGTGTCAAGTTTCAAGAAGCTAGCACAAACTGTGTTTGATTTAGAGTTCGAACTGTATCTGTCAATATAGGAGAAAACAGAGTGAAACCTAAAAATTCAAACTGTTACTGCAAACGAATGCTTCAACCTAGGAGAACGAAACTTGGGCATCCAAGTTTGATTGGTGTACTGCTCATTACTTGAAAGTATCATGAAGTTCAGAAGAAAAAATATATGTTGTGATTTCAGGACACTGTAGTTTTTTTGCAGCCTAACAATGACTTTCATTGAAGGAGTTATTCTCCAGTCTCTGCTTAAGGCTACATCAAGACGAAACAAACCTTAGAGATAGAACGTAGAACTACTGTATTGTGTCAAGTTTCAAGAAGCTAGCACAAACCGTGTTTGATTTAGAGTTCAAACTGCATCTGTCAATATAGGAGAAAAAAGAGTGAAACCTAAAAATTCAAACTGTTCCTGGAAACGAATGCTTCAAATAGGAGAACTAAACTTGGGCTTCCACGTGGGATTGGTGTACTCATCATTACGTGAATGTATCATGAAGATTGGAAGAAAACATATATGTTGAGATTTCAGGAGACTCTAGTGTTTGGAAGTTTGGCAACCCCTTTCCATATAAGTGTTATTCGCAGTCCCTGCATTAGGCTACATCAAGAGGAAACAAAACTTAGAGATAGAACGTAGAACTACTGTATTGTGTCAAGTTTCAAGAAGCTAGCACAAACTGTGTTTGATTTAGAGTTCGAACTTCATCTGTCAATATAGGAGAAAACAGAGTGAAACCTAAAAATTCAAACTGTTACTGCAAACGAATGCTTCAACCTAGGAGAATGAAAGTTGGGCATCCAAGTTTGATTTGTGTACTGCTCATTACTTGAAAGTATCATGAAGGTGGGAAGAAAAAATATATGTTGTGATTTCAGGAGACTGTAGTTTTTTGGCAGCCTAACAACGCCTTTCATTGAATGAGTTATTCTCCAGTCTGTGCTTAAGGCTACATCAAGAGGAAACAAACCTTAGAGATAGAATGTAGAACTACTGTATTGTGTCAAGTTTCAAGAAGCTAGCACAAACCGTGTTTGATTTAGAGTTCTAACTGCATGTGTCAATATAGGAGAAAACAGAGTGAAACATAAAATTCAAACTGTTCCTGCAAACGAATGCTTCAACCTAGGAGAACGAAACTTGGGCATCCAAGTTTGATTGGTGTACTGCTCATTACTTGAAAGTATCATGAAGGTCGGAAGAAAAAATATATGTTGTGATTTCAGGAGAATATAGTTTTTTGGCAGCCTAACAACGCCTTTCATTGAATGAGTTATTCTCCAGTCTCTGCTTAAGGCTACATCAAGAGGAAACAAACCTTAGAGATAGAACGTAGAACTACTGTATTGTGTTAAGTTTCAAGAAGCTAGCACAAACCGTGTTGATTTAGAGTTCCTACTGCATCTGTCAATATAGGAGAAAACAGAGCGAAACCTAAAAATTCAAACAGTTCCTGGAAACGAATGCTTCAACCTAGGAGAACTAAACTTGGGCATGCAAGTTTGATTGGTGTACTGCTCATTACTTGAAAGTATCATGAAGGTCGGAAGAAAAAATATATGTTGAGATTACAGGAGACTGTAGTTTTTTGCCAACCTAACAACGCCTTTCATTGAATGAGTTATTCACCAGTCTTTGCTTAAGACTACATCAAGAGCAAACAAACCTTAGAGATAGAACGTAGAACTACTGTATTGTGTCAAGTTTCAAGAAGCTAGCACAAACTGTGTTTGATTTAGAGTTCGAACTGCATCTGTCAATATAGGAGAAAACAGAGTGAAACCTAAAAATTCAAACTGTTACTGCAAACGAATGCTTCAACCTAGGAGAATGAAAGTTGGGCATCCAAGTTTGATTTGTGTACTGCTCATTACTTGAAAGTATCATGAAGGTGGGAAGAAAAAATATATGTTGTGATTTCAGGAGACTGTAGTTTTTTGGCAGCCTAACAACGCCTTTCATTGAATGAGTTATTCTCCAGTCTGTGCTTAAGGCTACATCAAGAGGAAACAAACCTTAGAGATAGAATGTAGAACTACTGTATTGTGTCAAGTTTCAAGAAGCTAGCACAAACCGTGTTTGATTTAGAGTTCTAACTGCATGTGTCAATATAGGAGAAAACAGAGTGAAACATAAAATTCAAACTGTTCCTGCAAACGAATGCTTCAACCTAGGAGAACGAAACTTGGGCATCCAAGTTTGATTGGTGTACTGCTCATTACTTGAAAGTATCATGAAGGTCGGAAGAAAAAATATATGTTGTGATTTCAGGAGAATATAGTTTTTTGGCAGCCTAACAACGCCTTTCATTGAATGAGTTATTCTCCAGTCTCTGCTTAAGGCTACATCAAGAGGAAACAAACCTTAGAGATAGAACGTAGAACTACTGTATTGTGTTAAGTTTCAAGAAGCTAGCACAAACCGTGTTGATTTAGAGTTCCTACTGCATCTGTCAATATAGGAGAAAACAGAGCGAAACCTAAAAATTCAAACAGTTCCTGGAAACGAATGCTTCAACCTAGGAGAACTAAACTTGGGCATGCAAGTTTGATTGGTGTACTGCTCATTACTTGAAAGTATCATGAAGGTCGGAAGAAAAAATATATGTTGAGATTACAGGAGACTGTAGTTTTTTGCCAACCTAACAACGCCTTTCATTGAATGAGTTATTCACCAGTCTTTGCTTAAGACTACATCAAGAGCAAACAAACCTTAGAGATAGAACGTAGAACTACTGTATTGTGTCAAGTTTCAAGAAGCTAGCACAAACTGTGTTGATTTAGAGTTCGAACTGCATCTGTCAATATAGGAGAAAACAGAGTGAAACCTAAAAATTTAAACTGTTACTGCAAACGAATGCTTCAACCTAGAAGAACGAAACAAGGGCATCCAAGTTTGATTGGTGTACTGCTCATTACTTGAAAGTATCATGAAGGTCGGAAGAAAAAATATATGTTGTGATTACAGGAGACTGTTGTTTTTTGGCAACCTAACAACGCATTTCATTGAATGAGTTATTCTCCAGTCTTTGCTTAAGGCTACATCAAGAGGAAACAAACCTTAGAGATACAACGTAGAACTACTGTATTGTGTCAAGTTTCAAGAAGCTAGCACAAACCGTGTTGATTTAGAGTTCGAACTGCATCTGTCAATATAGGAGAAAACAGAGTGAAACCTAAAAATTCAAACTGTTCCTGCAAACGAATGCTTCAGTCTAGGAGAACTAAACTTGGGCATCCAAGTGGGATTGGTGTACTGATCATTACTTGAAAGTATCTTGAAGGTCGGAAGAAAAAATATATGTTGTGATTTCAGGAGACTGTAGTTTTTTGGCAGCCTAACCACGCCTTGCATTGAATGAGTTATTCTCCAGTCTCTGCTTAAAGCTACATCAAGAGGAAACAAACCTTAGACATAGAACGTAGAACTACTGTATTGTGTCAAGTTTCAAGAAGCTAGCACAAACCGTGTTTGATTTAGAGTTCTAACTGCATGTGTCAATATAGGAGAAAACAGAGTGAAACCTAAAAATTCAAACTGTTCCTGCAAACGAATGCTTCAGTCTAGGAGAACTAAACTTGGGCATCCAAGTGGGATTGCTGTACTGATCATTACGTGAATGTATCATGAACATATTATGAAAAAATAAATGTTGAGATTTCAGGAGACTCTAGTATTTGGAAGTTTGGCAACCCCTTTCCATATAAGTGTTATTTGCAGTCCCTGCATTAGGCTACATCAAGAGGAAACAAAACTTAGAGATAGAACGTAGAACTACTGTATTGTGTCAAGTTTCAAGAAGCTAGCACAAACTGTGTTTGATTTAGAGTTCGAACTGTATCTGTCAATATAGGAGAAAACAGAGTGAAACCTAAAAATTCAAACTGTTACTGCAAACGAATGCTTCAACCTAGGAGAACGAAACTTGGGCATCCAAGTTTGATTGGTGTACTGCTCATTACTTGAAAGTATCATGAAGTTCAGAAGAAAAAATATATGTTGTGATTTCAGGACACTGTAGTTTTTTTGCAGCCTAACAATGACTTTCATTGAAGGAGTTATTCTCCAGTCTCTGCTTAAGGCTACATCAAGACGAAACAAACCTTAGAGATAGAACGTAGAACTACTGTATTGTGTCAAGTTTCAAGAAGCTAGCACAAACCGTGTTTGATTTAGAGTTCAAACTGCATCTGTCAATATAGGAGAAAAAAGAGTGAAACCTAAAAATTCAAACTGTTCCTGGAAACGAATGCTTCAAATAGGAGAACTAAACTTGGGCTTCCACGTGGGATTGGTGTACTCATCATTACGTGAATGTATCATGAAGATTGGAAGAAAACATATATGTTGAGATTTCAGGAGACTCTAGTGTTTGGAAGTTTGGCAACCCCTTTCCATATAAGTGTTATTCGCAGTCCCTGCATTAGGCTACATCAAGAGGAAACAAAACTTAGAGATAGAACGTAGAACTACTGTATTGTGTCAAGTTTCAAGAAGCTAGCACAAACTGTGTTTGATTTAGAGTTCGAACTTCATCTGTCAATATAGGAGAAAACAGAGTGAAACCTAAAAATTCAAACTGTTACTGCAAACGAATGCTTCAACCTAGGAGAATGAAAGTTGGGCATCCAAGTTTGATTTGTGTACTGCTCATTACTTGAAAGTATCATGAAGGTGGGAAGAAAAAATATATGTTGTGATTTCAGGAGACTGTAGTTTTTTGGCAGCCTAACAACGCCTTTCATTGAATGAGTTATTCTCCAGTCTGTGCTTAAGGCTACATCAAGAGGAAACAAACCTTAGAGATAGAATGTAGAACTACTGTATTGTGTCAAGTTTCAAGAAGCTAGCACAAACCGTGTTTGATTTAGAGTTCTAACTGCATGTGTCAATATAGGAGAAAACAGAGTGAAACATAAAATTCAAACTGTTCCTGCAAACGAATGCTTCAACCTAGGAGAACGAAACTTGGGCATCCAAGTTTGATTGGTGTACTGCTCATTACTTGAAAGTATCATGAAGGTCGGAAGAAAAAATATATGTTGTGATTTCAGGAGAATATAGTTTTTTGGCAGCCTAACAACGCCTTTCATTGAATGAGTTATTCTCCAGTCTCTGCTTAAGGCTACATCAAGAGGAAACAAACCTTAGAGATAGAACGTAGAACTACTGTATTGTGTTAAGTTTCAAGAAGCTAGCACAAACCGTGTTGATTTAGAGTTCCTACTGCATCTGTCAATATAGGAGAAAACAGAGCGAAACCTAAAAATTCAAACAGTTCCTGGAAACGAATGCTTCAACCTAGGAGAACTAAACTTGGGCATGCAAGTTTGATTGGTGTACTGCTCATTACTTGAAAGTATCATGAAGGTCGGAAGAAAAAATATATGTTGAGATTACAGGAGACTGTAGTTTTTTGCCAACCTAACAACGCCTTTCATTGAATGAGTTATTCACCAGTCTTTGCTTAAGACTACATCAAGAGCAAACAAACCTTAGAGATAGAACGTAGAACTACTGTATTGTGTCAAGTTTCAAGAAGCTAGCACAAACTGTGTTTGATTTAGAGTTCGAACTGCATCTGTCAATATAGGAGAAAACAGAGTGAAACCTAAAAATTCAAACTGTTACTGCAAACGAATGCTTCAACCTAGGAGAATGAAAGTTGGGCATCCAAGTTTGATTTGTGTACTGCTCATTACTTGAAAGTATCATGAAGGTGGGAAGAAAAAATATATGTTGTGATTTCAGGAGACTGTAGTTTTTTGGCAGCCTAACAACGCCTTTCATTGAATGAGTTATTCTCCAGTCTGTGCTTAAGGCTACATCAAGAGGAAACAAACCTTAGAGATAGAATGTAGAACTACTGTATTGTGTCAAGTTTCAAGAAGCTAGCACAAACCGTGTTTGATTTAGAGTTCTAACTGCATGTGTCAATATAGGAGAAAACAGAGTGAAACATAAAATTCAAACTGTTCCTGCAAACGAATGCTTCAACCTAGGAGAACGAAACTTGGGCATCCAAGTTTGATTGGTGTACTGCTCATTACTTGAAAGTATCATGAAGGTCGGAAGAAAAAATATATGTTGTGATTTCAGGAGAATATAGTTTTTTGGCAGCCTAACAACGCCTTTCATTGAATGAGTTATTCTCCAGTCTCTGCTTAAGGCTACATCAAGAGGAAACAAACCTTAGAGATAGAACGTAGAACTACTGTATTGTGTTAAGTTTCAAGAAGCTAGCACAAACCGTGTTGATTTAGAGTTCCTACTGCATCTGTCAATATAGGAGAAAACAGAGCGAAACCTAAAAATTCAAACAGTTCCTGGAAACGAATGCTTCAACCTAGGAGAACTAAACTTGGGCATGCAAGTTTGATTGGTGTACTGCTCATTACTTGAAAGTATCATGAAGGTCGGAAGAAAAAATATATGTTGAGATTACAGGAGACTGTAGTTTTTTGCCAACCTAACAACGCCTTTCATTGAATGAGTTATTCACCAGTCTTTGCTTAAGACTACATCAAGAGCAAACAAACCTTAGAGATAGAACGTAGAACTACTGTATTGTGTCAAGTTTCAAGAAGCTAGCACAAACTGTGTTGATTTAGAGTTCGAACTGCATCTGTCAATATAGGAGAAAACAGAGTGAAACCTAAAAATTTAAACTGTTACTGCAAACGAATGCTTCAACCTAGAAGAACGAAACAAGGGCATCCAAGTTTGATTGGTGTACTGCTCATTACTTGAAAGTATCATGAAGGTCGGAAGAAAAAATATATGTTGTGATTACAGGAGACTGTTGTTTTTTGGCAACCTAACAACGCATTTCATTGAATGAGTTATTCTCCAGTCTTTGCTTAAGGCTAC
Source organism: Callospermophilus lateralis (assembly GCF_048772815.1). Lineage (NCBI taxonomy): Eukaryota > Metazoa > Chordata > Mammalia > Rodentia > Sciuridae > Callospermophilus > Callospermophilus lateralis. The sequence goes on along the minus strand of NW_027513312.1, from coordinate 71,127 downwards.
ATCAAGAGGAAACAAACCTTAGAGATACAACGTAGAACTACTGTATTGTGTCAAGTTTCAAGAAGCTAGCACAAACCGTGTTGATTTAGAGTTCGAACTGCATCTGTCAATATAGGAGAAAACAGAGTGAAACCTAAAAATTCAAACTGTTCCTGCAAACGAATGCTTCAGTCTAGGAGAACTAAACTTGGGCATCCAAGTGGGATTGGTGTACTGATCATTACTTGAAAGTATCTTGAAGGTCGGAAGAAAAAATATATGTTGTGATTTCAGGAGACTGTAGTTTTTTGGCAGCCTAACCACGCCTTGCATTGAATGAGTTATTCTCCAGTCTCTGCTTAAAGCTACATCAAGAGGAAACAAACCTTAGACATAGAACGTAGAACTACTGTATTGTGTCAAGTTTCAAGAAGCTAGCACAAACCGTGTTTGATTTAGAGTTCTAACTGCATGTGTCAATATAGGAGAAAACAGAGTGAAACCTAAAAATTCAAACTGTTCCTGCAAACGAATGCTTCAGTCTAGGAGAACTAAACTTGGGCATCCAAGTGGGATTGCTGTACTGATCATTACGTGAATGTATCATGAACATATTATGAAAAAATAAATGTTGAGATTTCAGGAGACTCTAGTGTTTGGAAGTTTGGCAACCCCTTTCCATATAAGTGTTATTTGCAGTCCCTGCATTAGGCTACATCAAGAGGAAACAAAACTTAGAGATAGAACGTAGAACTACTGTATTGTGTCAAGTTTCAAGAAGCTAGCACAAACTGTGTTTGATTTAGAGTTCGAACTGTATCTGTCAATATAGGAGAAAACAGAGTGAAACCTAAAAATTCAAACTGTTACTGCAAACGAATGCTTCAACCTAGGAGAACGAAACTTGGGCATCCAAGTTTGATTGGTGTACTGCTCATTACTTGAAAGTATCATGAAGTTCAGAAGAAAAAATATATGTTGTGATTTCAGGACACTGTAGTTTTTTTGCAGCCTAACAATGACTTTCATTGAAGGAGTTATTCTCCAGTCTCTGCTTAAGGCTACATCAAGACGAAACAAACCTTAGAGATAGAACGTAGAACTACTGTATTGTGTCAAGTTTCAAGAAGCTAGCACAAACCGTGTTTGATTTAGAGTTCAAACTGCATCTGTCAATATAGGAGAAAAAAGAGTGAAACCTAAAAATTCAAACTGTTCCTGGAAACGAATGCTTCAAATAGGAGAACTAAACTTGGGCTTCCACGTGGGATTGGTGTACTCATCATTACGTGAATGTATCATGAAGATTGGAAGAAAACATATATGTTGAGATTTCAGGAGACTCTAGTGTTTGGAAGTTTGGCAACCCCTTTCCATATAAGTGTTATTCGCAGTCCCTGCATTAGGCTACATCAAGAGGAAACAAAACTTAGAGATAGAACGTAGAACTACTGTATTGTGTCAAGTTTCAAGAAGCTAGCACAAACTCTGTTTGATTTAGAGTTCGAACTGCATCTGTCAATATAGGAGAAAACAGAGTGAAACCTAAAAATTCAAACTGTTACTGCAAACGAATGCTTCAACCTAGGAGAATGAAAGTTGGGCATCCAAGTTTGATTTGTGTACTGCTCATTACTTGAAAGTATCATGAAGGTCGTAAGAAAAAATATATGTTGTGATTTCAGGAGACTGTAGTTTTTTGGCAGCCTAACAACGCCTTTCATTGAATGAGTTATTCTCCAGTCTGTGCTTAAGGCTACATCAAGAGGAAACAAACCTTAGAGATAGAACGTAGAACTACTGTATTGTGTCAAGTTTCAAGAAGCTAGCACAAACCGTGTTTGATTTAGAGTTCTAACTGCATGTGTCAATATAGGAGAAAACAGAGTGAAACATAAAATTCAAACTGTTCCTGCAAACGAATGCTTCAACCTAGGAGAACGAAACTTGGGCATCCAAGTTTGATTGGTGTACTGCTCATTACTTGAAAGTATCATGAAGGTCGGAAGAAAAAATATATGTTGTGATTTCAGGAGAATATAGTTTTTTGGCAGCCTAACAACGCCTTTCATTGAATGAGTTATTCTCCAGTCTCTGCTTAAGGCTACATCAAGAGGAAACAAACCTTAGAGATAGAACGTAGAACTACTGTATTGTGTTAAGTTTCAAGAAGCTAGCACAAACCGTGTTGATTTAGAGTTCCTACTGCATCTGTCAATATAGGAGAAAACAGAGCGAAACCTAAAAATTCAAACAGTTCCTGGAAACGAATGCTTCAACCTAGGAGAACTAAACTTGGGCATGCAAGTTTGATTGGTGTACTGCTCATTACTTGAAAGTATCATGAAGGTCGGAAGAAAAAATATATGTTGAGATTACAGGAGACTGTAGTTTTTTGCCAACCTAACAACGCCTTTCATTTAATGAGTTATTCACCAGTCTTTGCTTAAGACTACATCAAGAGCAAACAAACCTTAGAGATAGAACGTAGAACTACTGTATTGTGTCAAGTTTCAAGAAGCTAGCACAAACTGTGTTGATTTAGAGTTCGAACTGCATCTGTCAATATAGGAGAAATCAGAGTGAAACCTAAAAATTTAAACTGTTACTGCAAACGAATGCTTCAACCTAGAAGAACGAAACAAGGGCATCCAAGTTTGATTGGTGTACTGCTCATTACTTGAAAGTATCATGAAGGTCGGAAGAAAAAATATATGTTGTGATTACAGGAGACTCTTGTTTTTTGGCAACCTAACAACGCATTTCATTGAATGAGTTATTCTCCAGTCTCTGCTTAAGGCTACATCAAGAGGAAACAAACCTTAGAGATACAACGTAGAACTACTGTATTGTGTCAAGTTTCAAGAAGCTAGCACAAACCGTGTTGATTTAGAGTTCGAACTGCATCTGTCAATATAGGAGAAAACAGAGTGAAACCTAAAAATTCAAACTGTTCCTGCAAACGAATGCTTCAGTCTAGGAGAACTAAACTTGAGCATCCAAGTGGGATTGGTGTACTGATCATTACTTGAAAGTATCATGAAGGTCGGAAGAAAAAATATATGTTGTGATTTCAGGAGACTGTAGTTTTTTGGCAGCCTAACCACGCCTTGCATTGAATGAGTTATTCTCCAGTCTCTGCTTAAAGCTACATCAAGAGGAAACAAACCTTAGACATAGAACGTAGAACTACTGTATTGTGTCAAGTTTCAAGAAGCTAGCACAAACCGTGTTTGATTTAGAGTTCTAACTGCATGTGTCAATATAGGAGAAAACAGAGTGAAACCTAAAAATTCAAACTGTTCCTGCAAACGAATGCTTCAGTCTAGGAGAACTAAACTTGGGCATCCAAGTGGGATTGCTGTACTGATCATTACGTGAATGTATCATGAACATATTATGAAAAAATATATGTTGAGATTTCAGGAGACTCTAGTGTTTGGAAGTTTGGCAACCCCTTTCCATATAAGTGTTATTTGCAGTCCCTGCATTAGGCTACATCAAGAGGAAACAAAACTTAGAGATAGAACGTAGAACTACTGTATTGTGTCAAGTTTCAAGAAGCTAGCACAAACTGTGTTTGATTTAGAGTTCGAACTGTATCTGTCAATATAGGAGAAAACAGAGTGAAACCTAAAAATTCAAACTGTTACTGCAAACGAATGCTTCAACCTAGGAGAACGAAACTTGGGCATCCAAGTTTGATTGGTGTACTGCTCATTACTTGAAAGTATCATGAAGTTCAGAAGAAAAAATATATGTTGTGATTTCAGGACACTGTAGTTTTTTTGCAGCCTAACAATGACTTTCATTGAAGGAGTTATTCTCCAGTCTCTGCTTAAGGCTACATCAAGACGAAACAAACCTTAGAGATAGAACGTAGAACTACTGTATTGTGTCAAGTTTCAAGAAGCTAGCACAAACCGTGTTTGATTTAGAGTTCAAACTGCATCTGTCAATATAGGAGAAAAAAGAGTGAAACCTAAAAATTCAAACTGTTCCTGGAAACGAATGCTTCAAATAGGAGAACTAAACTTGGGCTTCCACGTGGGATTGGTGTACTCATCATTACGTGAATGTATCATGAAGATTGGAAGAAAACATATATGTTGAGATTTCAGGAGACTCTAGTGTTTGGAAGTTTGGCAACCCCTTTCCATATAAGTGTTATTCACAGTCCCTGCATTAGGCTACATCAAGAGGAAACAAAACTTAGAGATAGAACGTAGAACTACTGTATTGTGTCAAGTTTCAAGAAGCTAGCACAAACTGTGTTTGATTTAGAGTTCGAACTGCATCTGTCAATATAGGAGAAAACAGAGTGAAACCTAAAAATTCAAACTGTTACTGCAAACGAATGCTTCAACCTAGGAGAATGAAACTTGGGCATCCAAGTTTGATTTGTGTACTGCTCATTACTTGAAAGTATCATGAAGGTGGGAAGAAAAAATATATGTTGTGATTTCAGGAGACTGTAGTTTTTTGGCAGCCTAACAACGCCTTTCATTGAATGAGTTATTCTCCAGTCTGTGCTTAAGGCTACATCAAGAGGAAACAAACCTTAGAGATAGAACGTAGAACTACTGTATTGTGTCAAGTTTCAAGAAGCTAGCACAAACCGTGTTTGATTTAGAGTTCTAACTGCATGTGTCAATATAGGAGAAAACAGAGTGAAACATAAAATTCAAACTGTTCCTGCAAACGAATGCTTCAACCTAGGAGAACGAAACTTGGGCATCCAAGTTTGATTGGTGTACTGCTCATTACTTGAAAGTATCATGAAGGTCGGAAGAAAAAATATATGTTGTGATTTCATGAGAATATAGTTTTTTGGCAGCCTAACAACGCCTTTCATTGAATGAGTTATTCTCCAGTCTCTGCTTAAGGCTACATCAAGAGGAAACAAACCTTAGAGATAGAACGTAGAACTACTGTATTGTGTTAAGTTTCAAGAAGCTAGCACAAACCGTGTTGATTTAGAGTTCCTACTGCATCTGTCAATATAGGAGAAAACAGAGCGAAACCTAAAAATTCAAACAGTTCCTGGAAACGAATGCTTCAACCTAGGAGAACTAAACTTGGGCATGCAAGTTTGATTGGTGTACTGCTCATTACTTGAAAGTATCATGAAGGTCGGAAGAAAAAATATATGTTGAGATTACAGGAGACTGTAGTTTTTTGCCAACCTAACAACGCCTTTCATTGAATGAGTTATTCACCAGTCGTTGCTTAAGACTACATCAAGAGCAAACAAACCTTAGAGATAGAACGTAGAACTACTGTATTGTGTCAAGTTTCAAGAAGCTAGCACAAACTGTGTTGATTTAGAGTTCGAACTGCATCTGTCAATATAGGAGAAAACAGAGTTAAACCTAAAAATTTAAACTGTTACTGCAAACGAATGCTTCAACCTAGAAGAACGAAACAAGGGCATCCAAGTTTGATTGGTGTACTGCTCATTACTTGAAAGTATCATGAAGGTCGGAAGAAAAAATATATGTTGTGATTACAGGAGACTGTTGTTTTTTGGCAACCTAACAACGCATTTCATTGAATGAGTTATTCTCCAGTCTTTGCTTAAGGCTACATCAAGAGGAAACAAACCTTAGAGATACAACGTAGAACTACTGTATTGTGTCAAGTTTCAAGAAGCTAGCACAAACCGTGTTGATTTAGAGTTCGAACTGCATCTGTCAATATAGGAGAAAACAGAGTGAAACCTAAAAATTCAAACTGTTCCTGCAAACGAATGCTTCAGTCTAGGAGAACTAAACTTGGGCATCCAAGTGGGATTGGTGTACTGATCATTACTTGAAAGTATCATGAAGGTCGGAAGAAAAAATATATGTTGTGATTTCAGGAGACTGTAGTTTTTTGGCAGCCTAACCACGCCTTGCATTGAATGAGTTATTCTCCAGTCTCTGCTTAAAGCTACATCAAGAGGAAACAAACCTTAGACATAGAACGTAGAACTACTGTATTGTGTCAAGTTTCAAGAAGCTAGCACAAACCGTGTTTGATTTAGAGTTCTAACTGCATGTGTCAATATATTAGAAAACAGAGTGAAACCTAAAAATTCAAACTGTTCCTGCAAACGAATGCTTCAGTCTAGGAGAACTAAACTTGGGCATCCAAGTGGGATTGCTGTACTGATCATTACGTGAATGTATCATGAACATATTATGAAAAAATATATGTTGAGATTTCAGGAGACTCTAGTGTTTGGAAGTTTGGCAACCCCTTTCCATATAAGTGTTATTTGCAGTCCCTGCATTAGGCTACATCAAGAGGAAACAAAACTTAGAGATAGAACGTAGAACTACTGTATTGTGTCAAGTTTCAAGAAGCTAGCACAAACTGTGTTTGATTTAGAGTTCGAACTGTATCTGTCAATATAGGAGAAAACAGAGTGAAACCTAAAAATTCAAACTGTTACTGCAAACGAATGCTTCAACCTAGGAGAACGAAACTTGGGCATCCAAGTTTGATTGGTGTACTGCTCATTACTTGAAAGTATCATGAAGTTCAGAAGAAAAAATATATGTTGTGATTTCAGGACACTGTAGTTTTTTTGCAGCCTAACAATGACTTTCATTGAAGGAGTTATTCTCCAGTCTCTGCTTAAGGCTACATCAAGACGAAACAAACCTTAGAGATAGAACGTAGAACTACTGTATTGTGTCAAGTTTCAAGAAGCTAGCACAAACCGTGTTTGATTTAGAGTTCGAACTGCATCTGTCAATATAGGAGAAAAAAGAGTGAAACCTAAAAATTCAAACTGTTCCTGGAAACGAATGCTTCAAATAGGAGAACTAAACTTGGGCTTCCACGTGGGATTGGTGTACTCATCATTACGTGAATGTATCATGAAGATTGGAAGAAAACATATATGTTGAGATTTCAGGAGACTCTAGTGTTTGGAAGTTTGGCAACCCCTTTCCATATAAGTGTTATTCGCAGTCCCTGCATTAGGCTACATCAAGAGGAAACAAAACTTAGAGATAGAACGTAGAACTACTGTATTGTGTCAATTTTCAAGAAGCTAGCACAAACTGTGTTTGATTTAGAGTTCGAACTGCATCTGTCAATATAGGAGAAAACAGAGTGAAACCTAAAAATTCAAACTGTTACTGCAAACGAATGCTTCAACCTAGGAGAATGAAACTTGGGCATCCAAGTTTGATTTGTGTACTGCTCATTACTTGAAAGTATCATGAAGGTGGGAAGAAAAAATATATGTTGTGATTTCAGGAGACTGTAGTTTTTTGGCAGCCTAACAACGCCTTTCATTGAATGAGTTATTCTCCAGTCTGTGCTTAAGGCTACATCAAGAGGAAACAAACCTTAGAGATAGAACGTAGAACTACTGTATTGTGTCAAGTTTCAAGAAGCTAGCACAAACCGTGTTTGATTTAGAGTTCTAACTGCATGTGTCAATATAGGAGAAAACAGAGTGAAACGTAAAAATTCAAACTGTTCCTGCAAACGAATGCTTCAACCTAGGAGAACGAAACTTGGGCATCCAAGTTTGATTGGTGTACTGCTCATTACTTGAAAGTATCATGAAGGTCGGAAGAAAAAATATATGTTGTGATTTCAGGAGAATATAGTTTTTTGGCAGCCTAACAACGCCTTTCATTGAATGAGTTATTCTCCAGTCTCTGCTTAAGGCTACATCAAGAGGAAACAAACCTTAGAGATAGAACGTAGAACTACTGTATTGTGTTAAGTTTCAAGAAGCTAGCACAAACCGTGTTGATTTAGAGTTCCTACTGCATCTGTCAATATAGGAGAAAACAGAGTGAAACCTAAAAATTCAAACAGTTCCTGGAAACGAATGCTTCAATCTAGGAGAACTAAACTTGGGCATGCAAGTGGGATTGGTGTACTGATCATTACGTGAATGTATCATGAAGATTGGATGAAAAAATATATGTTGAGATTTCAGGAGACTCTAGTGTTTGAAAGTTTGGCAACCCCTTTCCATATAAGTGTTATTCGCAGTCCCTGCATTAGGCTACATCAAGAGGAAACAAAACCTAGAGATAGAACGTAGAAATACTGTATTGTGTCAAGTTTCAAGAAGCTAGCACAAACTGTGTTTGATTTAGAGTTCGAACTGCATCTGTCAATATAGGAGAAAACAGATTGAAACCTGAAATTTCAAACTGTTACTGCAAACGAATGCTTCAGTCTAGGAGAACTAAACTTGGGCATCCAAGTGGGATTGGTGTACTGATCATTACGTGAAGGTATCATGAAATTGGATGAAAAAATATATGTTGAGTTTTCAGGAGACTCTCGTTTTTCGAAGTTTGGCAACCCCTTTCAATATAAGTGTTATTCACCAGTCTCTGCTTTAGGCTACATCAAGAGGAAACAAGCCTTGGGTATAGAACGTAGAACTACGTTATTGTGTCAATTTTCAAAAAGCTAAGACAAACCGTGTTTGATTTAGAGTTCTAACTGCATGTGTCAATATAGGAGAAAACAGAGTGAAACGTAAAAATTGAAACTGTTCCTGCAAACGAATGCTTCAACCTAGGAGAACGAAACTAGGGCATCCAAGTTTGATTGGTGTACTGCTCATTACTTGAAAGTATCATGAAGGTCGGAAGAAAAAATATATGTTGTGATTTCAGGAGACTGTAGTTTTTTGGCAACCTAACAACGCCTTTCATTTAATTAGGTATTCTCCAGTCTCTGCTTAAGGCTACATCAAGAGGAAACAAACCTTAGAGATAGAACGTAGAACTACTGTATTGTGTTAAGTTTCAAGAAGCTAGCACAAACCGTGTTTGATTTAGAGTTCTAACTGCATGTGTCAATATAGGAGAAAACAGAGTGAAACCTAAAAATTCAAACTGTTCCTGCAAAGGAATGCTTCAGTCTAGGAGAACTAAACTTGGGCATCCAAGTGGGATTGGTGTACTGATCATTACGTGAAGGTATCATGAAATTGGATGAAAAAATATATGTTGAGTTTTCAGGAGACTCTCGTTTTTCGAAGTTTGGCAACCCCTTTCAATATAAGTGTTATTCACCAGTCTCTGCTTTAGGCTACATCAAGAGGAAACAAACCTTAGAGATAGAACCTAGAACTACTTTATTTTTTCAAGTTTCAAGAAGCTAGCACAAACCTTGTTTGATATAGAGTTCGAACTGCATCTGTCAATATAGGAGAAAACAGAGTGAAACCTAAAAATTCAAACTGTTCCTGGAAACGAATGCTTCAATCTAGGAGAACTAAACTTGGGCATCCAAGTGGGATTGGTGTACTGATCATTACTTGAATGTATCATGAAGATTTTATGAAAAAATATATGTTGAGATTTCAGGAGACTCTAGTGTTTGGAAGTTTGGCAACCCCTTTCCATATAAGTGTTATTCGCAGTCCCTGCATTAGGCTACATCAAGAGGAAACAAAACTTAGAGATAGAACGTAGAACTACTGTATTGTGTCAAGTTTCAAGAAGCTAGCACAAACTGTGTTTGATTTAGAGTTCGAACTGCATCTGTCAATATAGGAGAAAACAGAGTGAAACCTAAAAATTCAAACTGTTACCAGAAACGAATGCTTCAACCAAGGAGAACGAAACTTGGGCATCCAAGTTTGATTGGTGTACTGCTCATTACTTGAAAGTATCATGAAGGTCGGAAGAAGAAATAAATGTTGTGATTTCAGGAGACTGTAATTTTTTTGCAGCCTAACAATGCCTTTCATTGAATGAGTTATCTCCAGTCTCTGCTTAAGGCTACATCAAGAGGAAACAAACCTTAGAGATAGAACGTAGAACTACTGTATTGTGTCAAGTTTCAAGAAGCTAGCACAAACCGTGTTTGATTTAGAGTTCGAACTGCATCTGTCAATATAAGAGAAAACAGAGTGAAACCTAAAAATTCAAACTGTTACTGCAAACGAATGCTTCAACCTAGGAGAACAAAACTTGGGCATCCAAGTTTGATTGGTGTACTGCTCATTACTTGAATGTATCATGAAGGTCGGAAGAAAAAATATATGTTGAGATTACAGGAGACTGTAGTTTTTTGCCAACCTAACAAAGCCTTTCATTGAATGAGTTATTCACCAGTCTTTGCTTAAGACTACATCAAGAGCAAACAAACCTTAGAGATAGAACGTAGAACTACTGTATTGTGTCAAGTTTCAAGAAGCTAGCACAAACTGTGTTGATTTAGAGTTCGAACTGCATCTGTCAATATAGGAGAAAACAGAGTGAAACCTAAAAATTTAAACTGTTACTGCAAACGAATGCTTCAACCTAGAAGAACGAAACAAGGGCATCCAAGTTTGATTGGTGTACTGCTCATTACTTGAAAGTATCATGAAGGTCGGAAGAAAAAATATATGTTGTGATTACAGGAGACTCTTGTTTTTTGGCAACCTAACAACGCATTTCATTGAATGAGTTATTCTCCAGTCTTTGCTTAAGGCTACATCAAGAGGAAACAAACCTTAGAGATACAACGTAGAACTACTGTATTGTGTCAAGTTTCAAGAAGCTAGCACAAACCGTGTTGATTTAGAGTTCGAACTGCATCTGTCAATATAGGAGAAAACAGAGTGAAACCTAAAAATTCAAACTGTTCCTGCAAACGAATGCTTCAGTCTAGGAGAACTAAACTTGGGCATCCAAGTGGGATTGGTGTACTGATCATTACTTGAAAGTATCATGAAGGTCGGAAGAAAAAATATATGTTGTGATTTCAGGAGACTGTAGTTTTTTGGCAGCCTAACCACGCCTTGCATTGAATGAGTTATTCTCCAGTCTCTGCTTAAAGCTACATCAAGAGGAAACAAACCTTAGACATAGAACGTAGAACTACTGTATTGTGTCAAGTTTCAAGAAGCTAGCACAAACCGTGTTTGATTTAGAGTTCTAACTGCATGTGTCAATATAGGAGAAAACAGAGTGAAACCTAAAAATTCAAACTGTTCCTGCAAACGAATGCTTCAGTCTAGGAGAACTAAACTTGGGCATCCAAGTGGGATTGCTGTACTGATCATTACGTGAATGTATCATGAACATATTATGAAAAAATATATGTTGAGATTTCAGGAGACTCTAGTGATTGGAAGTTTATCAACCCCTTTCCATATAAGTGTTATTTGCAGTCCCTGCATTAGGCTACATCAAGAGGAAACAAAACTTAGAGATAGAACGTAGAACTACTGTATTGTGTCAAGTTTCAAGAAGCTAGCACAAACTGTGTTTGATTTAGAGTTCGAACTGTATCTGTCAATATAGGAGAAAACAGAGTGAAACCTAAAAATTCAAACTGTTACTGCAAACGAATGCTTCAACCTAGGAGAACGAAACTTGGGCATCCAAGTTTGATTGGTGTACTGCTCATTACTTGAAAGTATCATGAAGTTCAGAAGAAAAAATATATGTTGTGATTTCAGGACACTGTAGTTTTTTTGCAGCCTAACAATGACTTTCATTGAAGGAGTTATTCTCCAGTCTCTGCTTAAGGCTACATCAAGACGAAACAAACCTTAGAGATAGAACGTAGAACTACTGTATTGTGTCAAGTTTCAAGAAGCTAGCACAAACCGTGTTTGATTTAGAGTTCGAACTGCATCTGTCAATATAGGAGAAAACAGAGTGAAACCTAAAAATTTAAACTGTTCCTGCAAACGAATGCTTCAACCTAGGAGAACGAAACTAGGGCATCCAAGTTTGATTGGTGTACTGCTCATTACTTGAAAGTATCATGAAGGTCGGAAGAAAAAATATATGTTGTGATTTCAAGAGACTGTAGTTTTTTGGCAGCCTAACAACGCCTTTCATTGAATGAGTTATTCTCCAGTCTCTGCTTAAGGCTACATCAAGAGGAAACAAACCTTAGAGATAGAACGTAGAACTCTTGTATTGTGTCAAGTTTCAAGAAGCTAGCACAAACCCTGTTGATTTAGATTTCGAACTGCATCTGTCAATATAGGAGAAAACAGAGTGAAACCTAAAAATTCAAACTGTTCCTGGAAAAGAATGCTTCAGTCTACGAGGACTAAACTTGGGCATCCAAGTGGGATTGGTGTACTGATCATTACGTGAATGTATCATGAAGATTGGATGAAAAAATATATGTTTAGATTTCAGGAGACTCTAGTGTTTGGAAGTTTGGCAACCCCTTTCCATATAAGTGTTATTCGCAGTCCCTCCATTATTCTACATCAAGAGGAAACAAAACTTAGAGATAGAACGTAGAACTACTGTATTGTGTCAATTTTCAAGAAGCTAGCACAAACTGTGTTTGATTCAGAGTTCGAACTGCATCGGTCAATATAGGAGAAAACAGAGTGAAACCTAAAAATTCAAACTATTACTGCAAACGAATGCTTCAACCGAGGAGAACGAAACGTGGGCTTCCAACTTTGATTGGAGTACTGCTTATTACTCGAAATTATCATGAAGGATGGATGAAAAATATATGTTGAGATTACAGGAGACTGTAGTTTTTTGGCAACCTAACAACGCATTTCATTGAATGAGTTATTCGCCAGTCTCTGCTTAAGGCTACATCAAGAGGAAACAAACCTTAGAGATAGAACGTAGAACTACTGTATTGTGTCAAGTTTCAAGAAGCTAGCACAAACCGTGTTGATTTAGAGTTCGAACTGCATCTGTCAATATAGGAAAAAACAGAGTGAAACCTAAAAATTCAAACTGTTACTGCAAATGAATGCTTCAACTGAGGAGAACGAAACTTGGGCAACCAAGTTTGATTGGTGTACTGCTCATTACTTGAAAGTATCATGAAGGTCGGAAGAAAAAATATATGATGTGATTTCAGGAGACTGTAGATTTTTGGCAGCCTAACAATGCCTTGCATTGAATGAGGTATTCTCCAGTCTCTGCTTAAGGTTACATCAAGAGAAAACAAACCTTAGAGATAGAACGTAGAACTACTGTATTGTGTCAAGTTTCAAGAAGCTAGCAGAAACCGTGTTGATTTAGAGTTCGAACTGCATCTGTCAATATAGGAGAAAACAGAGTGAAACCTAAAAATTCAAACTGTTACTGCAAACGAATGCTTCAACCTAGAAGAACGAAACTAGGGCATCCAAGTTTGATTGGTGTACTGCTCATTACTTGAAAGTATCATGAAGGTCGGAAGAAAAAATATATGTTGAGATTACAGGAGACTGTAGTTTTTTGGCAACCTAACAACGCATTTCATTGAATGAGTTATTCGCCAATCTTTGCTTAAGGCTACATCAAGAGGAAACAAACCTTAGAGATAGAACGTAGAACTACTGTATTGTGTCAAGTTTCAAGAAGCTATCACAAACCCTGTTGATTTAGAGTTCGAACTGCATCTGTCAATATAGGAGAAAACAGAGTGAAACCTAAAAATTCAAACTGTTCCTGGAAACGAATGCTTCAATCTAGGAGAACTAAACTTGGGCATCCAAGTGGGATTGGTGTACTGATCATTACGTGAATGTATCATGAAGATTGGATGAAAAAATATATGTTGAGATTTCAGGAGACTCTAGTGTTTGGAAGTTTGGCAACCCCTTTCCATATAAGTGTTATTCGCAGTCCCTGCATTAGGCTACATCAAGAGGAAACAAAACTTAGAGATAGAACGTAGAACTACTGTATTGTGTCAAGTTTCAAGAAGCTAGCACAAACTGTGTTTGATTTAGAGTTCGAACTGCATCTGTCAATATAGGAGAAAACAGAGTGAAACCTAAAAATTCAAACTGTTACTGCAAACGAATGCTTCAACCTAGGAGAACGAAACTTGGGCATCCAAGTTTGATTGGTGTACTGCTCATTACTTGAAAGTATCATGAAGGTCGGAAGAAAAAATATATGTTGAGATTACAGGAGACTGTAGTTTTATGGCAACCTAACAACGCATTTCATTGAATGAGTTATTCGCCAGTCTTTCCTTAAGGCTACATCAAGAGGAAACAAACCTTAGAGATAGAACGTAGAACTACTGTATTGTGTCAAGTTTCAAGAAGCTAGCACAAACCCTGTTGATTTAGAGTTCGAACTGCATCTGTCAATATAGGAGAAAACAGAGTGAAACCTAAAAATTCAAACTGTTCCTGGAAACGAATGCTTCAATCTAGGAGAACTAAACTTGTGCATCCAAGTGGGATTGGTGTACTGTATATTACGTGAATGTATTATGAAGATTGGATGAAAAAATATATGTTGAGATTTCAGGAGACTCTAGTGTTTGGAAGTTTGGCAACCCCTTTCCATATAAGTGTTATTCGCAGTCAATGCATTAGGCTACATCAAGAGGAAACAAAACTTAGAGATAGAACGTAGAACTACTGTATTGTGTCAAGTTTCAAGAAGCTAGCACAAACCGTGTTGATTTAGACTTCGAACTGCATCTGTCAATATAGGAGAAAACAGAGTGAAACCTAAAAATTCAAACTGTTACTGCAAACGAATGCTTCAACCTAGGAGAACAAAACTTGGGCATCCAAGTTTGATTGGTGTACTGCTCATTACTTAAAAGTATCATGAAAGTTGGAAGAAAAAATATATGTTGAGATTACAGGAGATTGTAGTTTTTTGCCAACCTAACAACGCCGTTCATTGAATGAGTTATTCACCACTCTTTGCTTAAGACTACATCAAGAGCAAACAAACCTTAGAGATAGAACGTAGAACTACTGTATTGTGTCAAGTTACAAGAAGCTAGCACAAACCGAGTTGATTTTGAGTTCGAACTGCATCTGTCAATATAGGAGAAAACTGAGTGAAACCTAAAAATTCAAACTGTTACTGCAAACGAATGCTTCAACGTAGAATAACGAAACAAGGGCATCCAAGTTTGATTGGTGTACTGCTCATTACTTGAAAGTATCATGAAGGTCGCAAGAAAAAATATATGTTGAGATTACAGGAGACTCTAGTTTTTTGGCAACATAACAACGCATTTCATTGAATGAGTTATTCGCCAGTCTTTGCTTAAGGCTACATCAAGAGGAAACAAACCTTAGAGTTAAAACGTAGAACTACTGTATTGTGTCAAGTTTCAAGAAGCTAGCACAAACCGTGTTGATTTAGTGTTCGAACTGCATCTGTCAGTATAGGAAAAAACAGAGTGAAACCTAAAAATTCAAACTGTTACTGCAAATGAATGCTTCAACCGAGGAGAACGAAACTTGGGCATCCAAGTTTGATTGGTGTACTGCTCATTACTTGAAAGTATCATGAAGGTCGGAAGAAAAAATATATGTTGTGATTTCAGGAGACTGTAGATTTTGGCAGCCTAAAAACGCCTTGCATTGAATGAGTTATTCTCCAGTCTCTGCTTAAGGCTACATCAAGAGAAAACAAACCTTAGAGATAGAACGTAGAACTACTGTATTGTGTCAAGTTTCAAGAAGCTAGCACAAACGGTGTTTGATTTAGAGTCCTAACGGCATGTGTCAATATAGGAGAAAACAGAGTGAACCTAAAAGTTCAAGCTGTTACTGCAAACGGATGCTTCAACCTAGGTGAACAAAACTTGGGCATCCAATTTTGATTGGTGTACTGCTCATTACTTGAAAGTATCATGAAGGTCGGAAGAAAAAATATATGTTGAGATTACAGGAGACTGTAGTTTTTTGCCAACCAAACAACGCCTTTCATTGAATGAGTTATTCACCAGTCTTTGCTTAAGACTACATCAAGAGGAAACAAACCTTAGAGATAGAACGTAGAACTACTGTATTGTGTCAAGTTTCAAGAAGCTAGCACAAACCCTGTTGATTCAGAGTTCGAACTGCATCTGTCCATATAGGAGAAAAGAGAGTGAAACCTAAAAATTCAAACTGTTCCTGGAAACGAAGGCTTCAATCTAGGAGAACTAAACTTGGGCATCCAAGTGGGATTGGTGTACTGATCATTACGTGAATGTATCATGAAGATTGGATGAAAAAATATATGTTGAGATTTCAGGAGACCCTAGTGTTTGGAAGTTTGGCAACCCCTTTCCATATAAGTGTTATTCGCAGTCCCTGCATTAGGCTACATCAAGAGGAAACAAAACTTAGAGATAGAAAGTAGAACTACTGTATTGTGTCAAGTTTCAAGAAGCTAGCACAAACAGTGTTTGATTTAGAGTTCGAACTGCATCTGTCAATATAGGAGAAAACAGAGTGAAACCTAAAAATTCAAACTGTTACTGCAAACGAATGTTTCTACCGAGGAGAACGAAACTTGGGCATCGAAGTTTGATTGGTGTACTACTTATTACTTGAAAGTATCATGAAGGTCAGATGAAAAAATATATGTTGAGATTACAGGAGACTGTAGTTTTTTGCCAACCTAACAACGCCTTTCATTGAATGAGTTATTCACCTGTCTTTGCTTAAGACTACATCAAGAGGAAACAAACCTTAGAGATAGAACGTAGAACTACTGTATTGTGTCAAGTTTCCTGAAGCTAGCACAAACCGTGTTGATTTAGAGTTCGAACTGCATCTGTCAATATAGGAGAAAACAGAGTGAAACCTACAAATTCAAACTGTTACTGCAAACGAATGCTTCAACCTAGAACGAAACGAGGGCATCCAAGTTTGATTGGTGTACTGCTCATTACTTGAAAGTATCATGAAGGTCGGAAGAAAAAATATATGTTGAGTTTACAGGAGACTGTAGTCTTTTGCCAACCTAACAACGCCTTTCATTGAATGAGTTATTCTCCAGTCTCTGCTTAAGGCTACATCAAGAGGAAACAAACCTTAGAGATAGAACGTAGAACTACTGTATTGTGTCAAGTTTCAAGAAGCTAGCACAAACCCTGTTGATTTAGAGTTCGAACTGCATCTGTCAATATAGGAGAAAACAGAGTGAAACCTAAAAATTCAAACTGTTCCTGGAAACGAATGCTTCAATCTAGGAGAACTAAACTTGTGCATCCAAGTGGGATTGGTGTACTGTATATTACGTGAATGTATTATGAAGATTGGATGAAAAAATATATGTTGAGATTTCAGGAGACTCTAGTGTTTGGAAGTTTGGCAACCCCTTTCCATATAAGTGTTATTCGCAGTCAATGCTTTAGGCTACATCAAGAGGAAACAAACCTTAGAGATAGAACGTAGAACTACTGTATTGTGTCAAGTTTCAAGAAGCTAGCACAAACCGTGTTGATTTAGTGTTCGAACTGCATCTGTCAATATAGGAAAAAACAGAGTGAAACCTAAAAATTCAAACTGTTACTGCAAATGAATGCTTCAACCGAGGAGAACGAAACTTGGGCATCCAAGTTTGATTGGTGTACTGCTCATTACTTGAAAGTATCATGAAGGTCGAAAGAAAAAATATATGTTGTGATTTCAGGAGACTGTAGTTTTTTGGCAGCCTAACAACGCCTTGCATTGAATGAGTTATTCTCCAGTCTCTGCTTAAGGCTACATCAAGAGGAAACAAACCTTAGAGATAGAACGTAGAACTACTGTATTGTGTCAATTTTCAAGAAGCTAGCACAAACCGTGTTTGATTTAGAGTTCGAACTGCATGTGTCAATATAGGAAAAAACAGAGGGAAACCTAAAAATTCAAACTGTTCCTGCAAACGAATGCTTCAGTCTAGGAGAACTAAACTTGGGCATCCAAGTGGGATTGGTGTACTGATCATTACGTGAAGGTATCATGAAGATTGGATGAAAAAATATATGTTGAGTTTTCAGGAGACTCTCGTTTTTCGAAGTTTGGCAACCCCTTTCAATATAAGTGTTATTCACCAGTCTCTGCATTAGGCTACATCAAGAGGAAGTAAACCTTAGAGATAGAACCTAGAACTACTTTATTTTTTCAAGTTTCAAGAAGCTAGCACAAACCTTGTTTGATATAGAGTTCGAACTGCATCTGTCAATATAGGAGAAAACAGAGTGAAACCTAAAAATTCAAACTGTTCCTCGAAACGAATGCTTCAATCTAGGAGAAATATACTTGGGCATCCAAGTGGGATTGGTGTACGGATCATTACGTGAATGTATCATGAAGATTTTATGAAAAAATATATGTTGAGATTTCAGGAGACTCTAGTGTTTGGAAGTTTGGCAACCCCTTTCCATATAAGTGTTATTCGCAGTCCCTGCATTAGGCTACATCAAGAGGAAACAAAACTTAGAGATAGAACGTAGAACTACTGTATTGTGTCAAGTTTCAAGAAGCTAGCACAAACCGTGTTTGATTGAGAGTTCGAACTGCATCTGTCAATATAAGAGAAAACAGAGTGAAACCTAAAAATTCAAACTGTTACTGCAAACGAATGCTTCAACCTAGGAGAACAAAACTTGGGCATCCAAGTTTGATTGGTGTACTGCTCATTACTTGAAAGTATCATGAAGGTCGGAAGAAAAAATATATGTTGAGATTACAGGAGACTGTAGTTTTTTGCCAACCTAACAACGCCTTTCATTGAATGAGTTATTCACCAGTCTTTGCTTAAGACTACATCAAGAGCAAACAAACCTTAGAGATAGAACGTAGAACTACTGTATTGTGTCAAGTTTCAAGAAGCTAGCATAAACCCTGTTGATTTAGAGTTCGAACTGCATCTGTCAATATAGGAGAAAACAGAGTGAAAAATAAAAATTCAAACTGTTACTGCAAACGAATGCTTCAACCTAGAAGAACGAAACTAGGGCATCCAAGTTTGATTGGTGTACTGCTCATTACTTGAAAGTATCATGAAGGTCGAAAGAAAAAATATATGTTGTGATTACAGGAGACTGTTGTTTTTTGGCAGCCTAACAACGCCTTTCATTGAATGAGTTATTCTCCAGTCTCTGCTTAAGGCTACATCAAGAGGAAACAAACCTTAGAGATAGAACGTAGAACTACTGTATTGTGTCAAGTTTCAAGAAGCTAGCACAAACCGTGTTTGATTGAGAGTTCGAACTGCATCTGTCAATATAAGAGAAAACAGAGTGAAACCTAAAAATTCAAACTGTTACTGCAAACGAATGCTTCAACCTAGGAGAACAAAACTTGGGCATCCAAGTTTGATTGGTGTACTGCTCATTACTTGAAAGTATCATGAAGGTCGGAAGAAAAAATATATGTTGAGATTACAGGAGACTGTAGTTTTTTGCCAACCTAACAACGCCTTTCATTGAATGAGTTATTCACCAGTCTTTGCTTAAGACTACATCAAGAGCAAACAAACCTTAGAGATAGAACGTAGAACTACTGTATTGTGTCAAGTTTCAAGAAGCTAGCATAAACCCTGTTGATTTAGAGTTCGAACTGCATCTGTCAATATAGGAGAAAACAGAGTGAAAAATAAAAATTCAAACTGTTACTGCAAACGAATGCTTCAACCTAGAAGAACGAAACTAGGGCATCCAAGTTTGATTGGTGTACTGCTCATTACTTGAAAGTATCATGAAGGTCGAAAGAAAAAATATATGTTGTGATTACAGGAGACTGTTGTTTTTTGGCAACCTAACAACGCATT
Organism: Callospermophilus lateralis; assembly: GCF_048772815.1. Classification (NCBI taxonomy): domain Eukaryota; kingdom Metazoa; phylum Chordata; class Mammalia; order Rodentia; family Sciuridae; genus Callospermophilus; species Callospermophilus lateralis. Next base: position 51,694 of record NW_027513312.1, on the reverse strand, counting down.
TCATTGAATGAGTTATTCTCCAGTCTTTGCTTAACGCTACATCAAGAGGAAACAAACCTTAGAGATACAACGTAGAACTACTGTATTGTGTCAAGTTTCAAGAAGCTAGCACAAACCGTGTTGATTTAGAGTTCGAACTGCATCTGTCAATATAGGAGAAAACAGAGTGAAACCTAAAAATTCAAACTGTTCCTGCAAACGAATGCTTCAGTCTAGGAGAACTAAACTTGGGCATCCAAGTGGGATTGGTGTACTGATCATTACTTGAAAGTATCATGAAGGTCGGAAGAAAAAATATATGTTGTGATTTCAGGAGACTGTAGTTTTTTGGCAGCCTAACCACGCCTTGCATTGAATGAGTTATTCTCCAGTCTCTGCTTAAAGCTACATCAAGAGGAAACAAACCTTAGACATAGAACGTAGAACTACTGTATTGTGTCAAGTTTCAAGAAGCTAGCAGAAACCGTGTTTGATTTAGAGTTCTAACTGCATGTGTCAATATAGGAGAAAACAGAGTGAAACCTAAAAATTCAAACTGTTCCTGCAAACGAATGCTTCAGTCTAGGAGAACTAAACTTGGGCATCCAAGTGGGATTGGTGTACTGATCATTACGTGAATGTATCATGAACATATTATGAAAAAATACATGTTGAGATTTCAGGAGACTCTAGTGTTTGGAAGTTTGGCAACCCCTTTCCATATAAGTGTTATTTGCAGTCCCTGCATTAGGCTACATCAAGAGGAAACAAAACTTAGAGATAGAACGTAGAACTACTGTATTGTGTCAAGTTTCAAGAAGCTAGCACAAACTGTGTTTGATTTAGAGTTCGAACTGCATCTGTCAATATAGGAGAAAACAGAGTGAAACCTAAAAATTCAAACTGTTACTGCAAACGAATGCTTCAACCTAGGAGAACGAAACTTGGGCATCCAAGTTTGATTGGTGTACTGCTCATTACTTGAAAGTATCATGAAGTTCAGAAGAAAAAATATATGTTATGATTTCAGGACACTGTAGTTTTTTTGCAGCCTAACAATGACTTTCATTGAAGGAGTTATTCTCCAGTCTCTGCTTAAGGCTACATCAAGATGAAACAAACCTTAGAGATAGAACGTAGAACTACTGTATTGTGTCAAGTTTCAAGAAGCTAGCACAAACCGTGTTTGATTTAGAGTTCGAACTGCATCTGTCAATATAGGAGAAAACAGAGTGAAACCTAAAAATTTAAACTGTTCCTGCAAACTAATGCTTCAACCTAGGAGAACGAAACTAGGGCATCCAAGTTTGATTGGTGTACTGCTCATTACTTGAAAGTATCATGAAGGTCGGAAGAAAAAATATATGTTGTGATTTCAAGAGACTGTAGTTTTTTGGCAGCCTAACAACGCCTTTCATTGAATGAGTTATTCTCCAGTCTCTGCTTAAGGCTACATCAAGAGGAAACAAACCTTAGAGATAGAACGTAGAACTATTGTATTGTGTCAAGTTTCAAGAAGCTAGCACAAACCCTGTTGATTTAGATTTCGAACTGCATCTGTCAATATAGGAGAAAACAGAGTGAAACCTAAAAATTCAAACTGTTCCTGGAAAAGAATGCTTCAGTCTACGAGGACTAAACTTGGGCATCCAAGTGGGATTGGTGTACTGATCATTACGTGAATGTATCATGAAGATTGGATGAAAAAATATATGTTGAGATTTCAGGAGACTCTAGTGTTTGGAAGTTTGGCAACCCCTTTCCATATAAGTGTTATTCGCAGTCCCTCCATTAGGCTACATCAAGAGGAAACAAAACTTAGAGATAGAACGTAGAACTACTGTATTGTGTCAATTTTCAAGAAGTTAGCACAAACTGTGTTTGATTTAGAGTTCGAACTGCATCGGTCAATATAGGAGAAAACAGAGTGAAACCTAAGAATTCAAACTATTACTGCAAACGAATGCTTCAACCGAGGTGAACGAAACGTGGGCTTCCAAGTTTGATTGGAGTACTGCTTATTACTCGAAATTATCATGATGATTGGATGAAAAATATATGTTGAGATTACAGGAGACTGTAGTTTTTTGCCAACCTAACAACGCCTTTCATTGAATGAGTTATTCACCAGTCTTTGTGTAAGACTAGATCAAGAGGAAACAACCTTAGAGATAGAACGTAGAACTACTGTATTGTGTCAAGTTTCAAGAAGCTAGCACAAACCGTGTTGATTTAGATTTCGAACTGCATCTGTCAATATAGGAGAAAACAGAGTGAAACCTAAAAATTCAAACTGTTACTGCAAACGAATGCTTCAACCTAGAAGAACGAAACTAGGGCATCCAAGTTTGATTGGTGTACTGCTCGTTACTTGAAAGTATCATGAAGGTGGGAAGAAAAAATATATGTTGAGATTACAGGAGACTGTAGTTTTTTGGCAACCTAACAACGCATTTCATTGAATGAGTTATTCGCCAGTCTCTGCTTCAGGCTACATCAAGAGGAAACGAACCTTAGAGATAGAACGTAGAACTACTGTATTGTGTCAAGTTTCAAGAAGCTAGCACAAACCGTGTTGATTTAGAGTTCGAACTGCATCTGTCAATATAGGAAAAAACAGAATGAAACCTAAAAATTCAAACTGTTACTGCAAATGAATGCTTCAACTGAGGGGAACGAAACTTGGGCAACCAAGTTTGATTGGTGTACTGCTCATTACTTGAAAGTATCATGAAGGTCGGAAGAAAAAATATATGATGTGATTTCAGGAGACTGCAGATTTTTGGCAGCCTAACAACGCCTTGCATTGAATGAGTTATTCTCCAGTCTCTGCTTAAGGCTACATCAAGAGAAAACAAACCTTAGAGATAGAACGTAGAACTACTGTATTGTGTCAAGTTTCAAGAAGCTAGCACAAACGGTGTTTGATTTAGAGTTCGAACTGCATCTGTCAATATAGGAGAAAACAGAGTGAAACCTAAAAATTCAAACTGTTCCTGGAAACGAATGCTTCAATCTAGGAGTTCTAAACTTGGGCATCCAAGTGGGATTGGTGTACTGATCATTACGTGAATGTATCATGAAGATTGGATGAAAAAATATATGTTGAGATTTCAGGAGACTCTAGTGTTTGGAAGTTTGGCAACCCCTTTCCATATAAGTGTTATTCGCAGTCCCTGCATTAGGCTACATCAAGAGGAAACAAAACTTAGAGATAGAACGTAGAACTACTGTATTGTGTCAAGTTTCAAGAAGCTAGCACAAACTGTGTTTGATTTAGAGTTCGAACTGCATCTGTCAATATAGGAGAAAACAGAGTGAAACCTAAAAATTCAAACTGTTACTGCAAACGAATGCTTCAACCTAGGAGAACGAAACTTGGGCATCCAAGTTTGATTGGTGTACTGCTCATTACTTGAAAGTATCATGAAGGTCGGAAGAAAAAATATATGTTGAGATTACAGGAGACTGTAGTTTTATGGCAACCTAACAACGCATTTCATTTAATGAGTTATTCGCCAGTCTTTCCTTAAGGCTACATCAAGAGGAAACAAACCTTAGAGATAGAACGTAGAACTACTGTATTGTGTCAAGTTTCAAGAAGCTAGCACAAACCCTGTTGATTTAGAGTTCGAACTGCATCTGTCAATATAGGAGAAAACAGAGTGAAACCTAAAAATTCAAACTGTTCCTGGAAACGAATGCTTCAATCTAGGAGAACTAAACTTGTGCATCCAAGTGGGATTGGTGTACTGTATATTACGTGAATGTATTATGAAGATTGGATGAAAAAATATATGTTGAGATTTCAGGAGACTCTAGTGTTTGGAAGTTTGGCAACCCCTTTCCATATAAGTGTTATTCGCAGTCAATGCATTAGGCTACATCAAGAGGAAACAAAACTTAGAGATAGAACGTAGAACTACTGTATTGTGTCAAGTTTCAAGAAGCTAGCACAAACTATGTTTGATTTAGAGTTCGAACTGCATCTGTCAATATAGGAGAAAACAGAGTGAAACCTAAAAATTCAAACTGTTACTGCAAACGAATGCTTCAACCTAGGAGAACAAAACTTGGGCATCCAAGTTTGATTGGTGTACTGCTCATTACTTGAAAGTATCATGAAGGTCGGAAGAAAAAATATATGTTGAGAATTCTTGGGATTGTAGTTTTTTGGCAACCTAACAAGGCATTTCATTGAATGAGTTATTCGGCAGTCTTTGCTTAAGGCTACATCAAGAGGAAACAAACCGTAGAGATAGAACGTAGAACTACTGTATTGTGTCAAGTTTCAAGAAGCTAGCACAAACCGTGTTGATTTAGTGTTCGAACTGCATCTGTCAATATAGGAAAAAACAGAGTGAAACCTAAAAATTCAAACTGTTACTGCACATGAATGCTTCAACCGAGGAGAACGAATCTTGGGCATCCAAGATTGATTGGTGTACTGCTCATTACTTGAAAGTATCATGAAAGTCGGAAGAAAAAATATATGTTGTGATTTCTGGAGACTGTAGTTTTTTGGCAGCCTAACAACGCCTTGCATTGAATGAATTATTCTCCAGTCTCTGCTTAAGGCTACATCAAGAGAAAACAAACCTTAGAGATAGAACGTAGAACTACTGTATTGTGTCAAGTTTCAAGAAGCTAGCACAAACGGTGTTTGATTTAGAGTTCTAACGGCATGTGTCAATATAGGAGAAAACAGAGTGAAACCTAAAAATTCAAACTGTTACTGCAAACGAATGCTTCAACCTAGGAGAACAAAACTTGGGCATCCAAGTTTGATTGGTGTACTGCTTATTACTTAAAAGTATCATGAAGGTTGGAAGAAAAAATATATGTTGAGATTACAGGAGACTGTAGTTTTTTGCCAACCTAACAACGCCGTTCATTGAATGAGTTATTCACCAGTCTTTGCTTAAGACTACATCAAGAGGAAACAAACCTTAGAGATAGAACGTAGAACTAATGTATTGTGTCAAGTTACAAGAAGCTAGCACAAACCGAGTTGATTTTGAGTTCGAACTGCATCTGTCAATATAGGAGAAAACAGAGTGAAACCTAAAAATTCAAACTGTTACTGCAAACGAATGCTTCAACGTAGAATAACGAAACTATGGCATCCAAGTTTGATTGGTGTACTGCTCATTACTTGAAAGTATCATGAAGGTCGGAAGAAAAAATATATGTTGAGATTACAGGAGACTCTAGTTTTTTGGCAACATAACAACGCATTTCATTGAATGAGTTATTCGCCAGTCTTTGCTTAAGGCTACATCAAGAGGAAACAAACCTTAGAGCTAGAACGTAGAACTACTGTATTGTGTCAAGTTTCAAGAAGCTAGCACAAACCGTGTTGATTTAGTGTTCGAACTGCATCTGTCAATATAGGAAAAAACAGAGTGAATCCTAAAAATTCAAACTGTTACTGCAAATGAATGCTTCAACCGAGGAGAACGAAACTTGGGCATCCAAGTTTGATTGGTGTGCTGCTCATTACTTGAAAGTATCATGAGGGTCGGAAGAAAAAATATATGTTGTGATTTCAGGAGACTGTAGTTTTTTGGCAGCCTAACAACGCCTTGCATTGAATGAGTTATTCTCCAGTCTCTGCTTAAGGCTACATCAAGAGAAAACAAACCTTAGAGATAGAACGTAGAACTACTGTATTGTGTCAAGTTTCAAGAAGCTAGCACAAACGGTGTTTGATTTAGAGTTCTAACGGCATGTGTCAATATAGGAGAAAACAGAGTGAACCTAAAAGTTCAAGCTGTTACTGCAAACGGATGCTTCAACCTAGGTGAACAAAACTTGGGCATGCAATTTTAATTGGTGTACTGCTCATTACTTGAAAGTATCATGAAGGTCAGATGAAAAAATATATGTTGAGATTACAGGAGACTGTAGTTTTTTGCCAACCTAACAACGCCTTTCATTGAATGAGTTATTCACCTGTCTTTGCTTAAGACTACATCAAGAGGAAACAAACCTTAGAGATAGAACGTGGAACTACTGTATTGTGTCAAGTTTCCTGAAGCTAGCACAAACCGTATTGATTTAGAGTTCAAACTGCATCTGTCAATATAGGAGAAAACAGAGTGAAACCTAAAAATTCAAACTGTTACTGCAAACGAATGCTTCAACCTAGAAGAACGAAACGAGGGCATCCAAGTTTGATTGGTGTACTGCTCATTACTTGAAAGTATCATGAAGGTCGGAAGAAAAAATATATGTTGAGATTACAGGAGACTATAGTCTTTTGCCAACCTAACAACGCCTTTCATTGAATGAGTTATTCTCCAGTCTCTGCTTAAGGCTACATCAAGAGGAAACAAACCTTAGAGATAGAACGTAGAACTACTGTATTGTGTCAAGTTTCAAGAAGCTAGCACAAACCGTGTTGATTTAGAGTTCGAACTGCATCTGTCAATATAGGAGGAAACAGAGTGAAACCTAAAAATTCAAACTGTTCCTGGAAACGAATGCTTCAATCTAGGAGAACTAAACTTGGGCATCCAAGTGGGATTGGTGTACTGATCATTACGTGAATATATCATGAAGATTGGATGAAAAAATATATGTTGAGATTTCAGGAGACTCTAGTGTTTGGAAGTTTGGCAACCCCTTTCCATATAAGTGTTATTCGCAGTCCCTGCATTAGGCTACATCAAGAGGAAACAAAACTTAGAGATAGAACGTAGAACTACTGTATTGTGTCAAGTTTCAAGAAGCTAGCACAAACTGTGTTTGATTTAGAGTTCGAACTGCATCTGTCAATATAGGAGAAAACAGAGTGAAACCTAAAAATTCAAACTGTTACTGCAAACGAATGCTTCAACCTAGGAGAACGAAACTTGGGCATCCAAGTTTGATTGTTTACTGCTCATTACTTGAAAGTATCATGAAGGTCGGAAGAAAAAATATATGTTTTGATTTCAGGAGACTGTAGTTTTTTGGCAGCCTAACAACGCCTTTCATTGAATGAGTTATTCTCCAGTCTCTGCTTAAGGCTACATCAAGAGGAAACAAACGTTAGAGATAGAACGTAGAACTACTGTATTCTGTCAAGTTTCAAGAAGCTAGCCCAAACCGTGTTTGATTTAGAGTTCGAACTGCATCTGTCAATATAGGAGAAAACAGAGTGAAACGTAAATATTCAAACTGTTACTGCAAACGAGTGCTTCAACCTAGAAGAACGAAACTAGGGCATCCAAGTTTGATTGGTGTACTGCTCATTACTTCAAAGTATCATGAAGTTCGGAAGAAAAAATATATGTTGAGATTACAGGAGACTGTAGTTTTTTGGCAACCTAACAACGCATTTCATTGAATGAGTTATTCGCCAGTCTCTGCTTAAGGCTACATCAAGAGGAAACAAACCTTAGAGATAGAATGTAGAACTACTGTATTTTGTCAAGTTCCAAGAAGCTAGCCCAAACCGTGTTTAATTTACAGTTCGAACTGCATCTGTCAATATAGGAGAAAACAGAGTGAAACGTAAAAATTCAAACTGTTTCTGCAAACGAATGCTTCAACCTAGGAGAACGAAACTTGGGCATCCAAGTTTGATTGGTGTACTGCTTATTACTTGAAAGTATCATGAAGGTCGGATGAAAAAATATATGTTGAGATTTCAGGAGATGGTAGTTTTTTGGAAGCTTAACAACGCCTTTCATTGAAAGTGTTATTCTCCAGTCTCTGCTTAAGGCTACATCAAGAGGAAACAAACCTTAGAGATAGAACGTAGAACTACTGTATTGTGTCAAGTTTCAAGAAGCTAGCACAAACCGTGTTGATTTAGAGTTCGAACTGCATCTGTCAATATAGGAAAAAACAGAGGGAAACCTAAAAATTCAAACTGTTCCTGCAAACGAATGCTTCAGTCTAGGAGAACTAAACTTGGGCATCCAAGTGGGATTGGTGTACTGATCATTACGTGAAGGTATCATGAAGATTGGATGAAAAAATATATGTTGAGTTTTCAGGAGACTCTCGTTTTTCGAAGTTTGGCAACCCCTTTCAATATAAGTGTTATTTACCAGTCTCTGCTTTAGGCTACATCAAGAGGAAGTAAACCTTAGAGATAGAACCTAGAACTACTTTATTTTTTCAAGTTTCAAGAAGCTAGCACAAACCTTGTTTGATTTAGAGTTCGAACTGCATCTGTCAATATAGGAGAAAACAGAGTGAAACCTAAATTTCAAACTGTTCCTGGAAACGAATGCTTCAATCTAGGAGAACTAAACTTGGGCATCCAAGTGGGTTTGGTGTACTGATCATTACGTGAATGTATCATGAAGATTTTATGAAAAAATATATGTTGAGATTTCAGGAGACTCTAGTGTTTGGAATTTTGGCAACCCCTTTCCATATAAGTGTTATTCGCAGTCCCTGCATTAGGCTACATCAAGAGGAAACAAAACTTAGAGATAGAACGTAGAACTACTGTATTGTGTCAAGTTTCAAGAAGCTAGCACAAACTGTGTTTGATTTAGAGTTCGAACTGCATCTGTCAATATAGGAGAAAACAGAGTGAAACCTAAAAATTCAAACTGTTACCGGAAACGAATGCTTCAACCAAGGAGAACGAAACTTGGGCATCCAAGTTTGATTGGTGTACTGCTCATTACTTGAAATTATCATGAAGGTCGGAAGAAGAAATAAATGTTGTGATTTCAGGAGACTGTAATTTTTTGCAGCCTAACAATGCCTTTCATTCAATGAGTTATTCTCCAGTCTTTGCTTAAGGCTACATCAAGAGGAAACAAACCTTAGAGATAGAACGTAGAACTACTGTATTGTGTCAAGTTTCAAGAAGCTAGCACAAACCGTGTTGATTTAGAGTTCGAACTGCATCTGTCAATATAGGAGAAAACAGAGTGAAACCTAAAAATTCAAACTGTTCCTGCAAACGAATGCTTCAGTCTAGGAGAACTAAACTTGGGCATCCAAGTGGGATTGGTGTACTGATCATTACTTGAAAGTATCACGAAGGTCGGAAGAAAAAATATATGTTGTGATTTCAGGAGACTGTAGTTTTTTGGCAGCCTAACCACGCCTTGCATTGAATGAGTTATTCTCCAGTCTCTGCTTAAAGCTACATCAAGAGGAAACAAACCTTAGACATAGAACCTAGAACTACTGTATTGTGTCAAGTTTCAAGAAGCTAGCACAAACCGTGTTTGATTTAGAGTTCTAACTGCATGTGTCAATATATTAGAAAACAGAGTGAAACCTAAAAATTCAAACTGTTCCTGCAAACGAATGCTTCAGTCTAGGAGAACTAAACTTGGGCATCCAAGTGGGATTGGTGTACTGATCATTACGTGAATGTATCATGAACATATTATGAAAAAATATATGTTGAGATTTCAGGAGACTCTAGTGTTTGGAAGTTTGGCAACCCCTTTCCATATAAGTGTTATTTGCAGTCCCTGCATTAGGCTACATCAAGAGGAAACAAAATTTAGAGATAGAACGTAGAACTACTGTATTGTGTCAAGTTTCAAGAAGCTAGCACAAACTGTGTTTGATTTAGAGTTCGAACTGCATCTGTCAATATAGGAGAAAACAGAGTGAAACCTAAAAATTCAAACTGTTACTGCAAACGAATGCTTCAACCTAGGAGAATGAAACTTGGGCATCCAAGTTTGATTGGTGTACTGCTCTTTACTTGAAAGTATCATGAAGGTCAGAAGAAAAAATATATGTTGTGATTTCAGGACACTGTAGATTATTTGCAGCCTAACAATGCCTTTCATTGAAGGAGTTATTCTCCAGTCTCTGCTTAAGGCTACATCAAGAGGAAACAAACCTTAGAGATAGAACGTAGAACTACTGTATTGTGTCAAGTTTCAAGAAGCTAGCACAAACCGTGTTTGATTTAGAGTTCGAACTGCATCTGTCAATATAGGAGAAAACAGAGTGAAACCTAAAAATTGAAACTGTTCCTGAAAACGAATGCTTCAACCTAGGAGAACGAAACTGGGGCATCCAAGTTTGATTTGTGTACTGCTCATTACTTGAAAGTATCATGAAGGTCGGTAGAAAAAATATATGTTGTGATTTCAGGAGACTGTAGTTTTTTTGGCAGCCTAACAACGCCTTTCATTTAATTAGGTATTCTCCAGTCTCTGCTTAAAGCTACATCAAGAGGAAACAAACCTTAGAGATAGAACGTAGAACTACTGTATTGTGTCAAGTTTCAAGAAGCTATCACAAACCGTGTTTGATTTAGAGTTCTAACTGCATGTGTCAATATAGGAGAAAACAGAGTGAAACCTAAAAATTCAAACTGTTCCTGCAAATGAATGCTTCAGTCTAGGAGAACTAAACATGGGCATCCAAGTGGGATTATTGTACTGATCATTAGGTGAATGTATCATGAAGATTGGATGAAAAAATATATGTTGAGATTTCAGGAGACTCTCGTTTTTTGAAGTTTGGCAACCCCTTTAAATATAAGTGTTATTCGCCAGTACCTGCTTTAGGCTACATCAAGAGGAAGCAAACCTTAGAGATAGAACGTAGAACTACTTTATTTTTTCAAGTTTCAAGAAGCTAGCACAAACTGTGTTTGATTTAGAGTTCGAACTGCATTTGTCAATATAGGAGAAAACAGAGTGAAACCTAAAAATTCAAACTGTTACTGCAAACCAATGCTTCAACCGAGGAGAACGAAACTTGGGCATCCAAGTTTGATTGGTGTACTGCTCATTACTTGAAAGTATCATGAAGGTCGGAAGAAAAAATATATGTTGTGATTTCAGGATACTGTAGTTTTTTGGCAGCCTAACAACGCCTTGCATTGAATGAGTTATTCTCCAGTCTCTGCTTAAGTCTACATCAAGAGGAAACAAACCTTAGACATAGAACGTAGAACTACTGTATTCTGTCAAGGTTAAGAAGCTAGCACAAACCGTGTTTGATTTAGAGTTCGAACTGCATCTGTCAATATAGGAGAAAACAGAGTGAAACCTAAAAATTCAAACTGTTACTGCAAACGAATGCTTCAAACTAGGAGAACAAAACTTATGCATCCAAGTTTGATTGGTGTACTGCTCATTACTTGAAAGTATCATGAAGGTTGGACGAAAAAATATAAGTTGAGATTACAGGAGACTGTAGTTTTTTGCCAACCTAACAACGCCTTTCATTGAATGAGTTATTCACCAGTCTTTGCTTAAGACTACATCAAGAGGAAACAAACCTTATAGATAGAACGTAGAACTACTGTATTGTGTCAAGTTACAAGAAGCTAGCACAAACTGTGTTGATTTAGAGTTCGAACTGCATCTGTCAATATAGGAGAAAACAGAGTGAAACCTAAAAATTCAAACTGTTACTGCAAACGAATGCTTCAACGTAGAAGAACGAAACTAGGGCATCCAAGTTTTATTGGTGTACTGCTCATTACTTGAAAGTATCATGAAGGTCGGAAGAAAAAATATATGTTGAGATTACATGAGACTGTAGTTTTTTGGCAACCTAACAACGCCTTTCATTGAATGAGTTATTCGCCAGTTTTTGCTTAAGGCTACATCAAGTGGAAACAAACCTTAGAGATAGAACGTAGAACTACTGTATTGTGTCAAGTTTCAAGAAGCTAGCACAAACCCTGTTGATTTAGAGTTCGAACTGCATCTGTCAATATAGGAGAAAACAGAGTGAAACCTAAAAATTCAAACTGTTCCTGGAAACGAATGCTTCAATCTAGGAGAACTAAACTTTGGCATCCCAGTGGGATTGGTATACTGATCATTACGTGAATGTATTATGAAGATTGGATGAAAAAATATATGTTGAGATTTCAGGAGAGTCTAGTGTTTGGAAGTTTGGCAACCCCTTTCCATATAAGTGTTATTCGCAGTCAATGCATTAGGCTACATCAAGAGGAAACAAAACTTAGAGATAGAACGTAGAACTACTGTATTGTGTCAAGTTTCAAGAAGCTAGCACAAACTATGTTTGATTTAGAGTTCGAACTGCATCTGTCAATATAGGAGAAAACAGAGTGAAACCTAAAAATTCAAACTGTTACTGCAAACGAATGCTTCAACCTAGGAGAACAAAACTTCGGCATCCAAGTTTGATTGGTGTACTGCTCATTACTTGAAAGTATCATGAAGGTTGGAAGAAAAAAATATATGTTGAGATTACAGGAGACTGTATTTTTTGCCAACCTAACAACACCTATCATTGAATGAGTTATTCACCAGTCTTTGCTTAAGACTACATCAAGAGGAAACAAACCTTAGAGATAGAACGTAGAACTACTATATTGTGTCAAGTTACAAGAAGCTAGCACAAACCGTGTTGATTTAGAGTTCGAACTGCATGTGTCAATATAGGAGAAAACAGAGTGAAACCTAAAAATTCAAACTGTTACTGCGAACGAATGCTTCAACCTAGAAGAACGAAACTAGGGCATCCAAGTTTGATTGGTGTACTGCTCATTACTTGAAAGTATCATGAAGGTCGGAAGAAAAAATATATGTTGAGATTACAGGAGACTGTAGTTTTTTGGCAACCTAACAACGCATTTCATTGAATGAGTTATTCGCCAGTCTTTGCTTAAGGCTACATCAGGAGGAAACAAACCGTAGAGATAGAACGTAGAACTAGTGTATTGTGTCAATTTCAAGAAGCTAGCACAAACCGTGTTGATTTAGTGTTCGAACTGCATCTGTCAATATAGGAAAAAACAGAGTGAAACCTAAAAATTCAAACTGTTCCTTGAAACGAATGCTTCAACCTAGGAGAAAAAAACTTGGGCATCCAAGCTTGATTGGTGTACTGCTCATTACATGAAAGTATCATGAAGGTCGGAAGAAAAAATATATGTTGAGATTACAGGAGACTGTAGTTTTTTGCGAACCTAACAACGCCTTTCATTAAATGAGTTATTCACCAGTCTTTGCTTAAGACTACATCAAGAGGAAACAAACCTTAGAGATAGAACGTAGAACTACTGTATTGTGTCAAGTTTCAAGAAGCTAGCACAAACCGTGTTGATTTAGAGTTCGAACTGCCTCTGTCAATATAGGAGAAAACAGAGTGAAACCTAAAAATTCAAACTGTTCCTGCAAACGAATGCTTCAATCTAGGAGAACTAAACTTGGGCATCCAAGTGGGATTGGTGTACTGATCATTACGTGAATGTATCATGAAGATTGGATGAAAAAATATATGTTGAGATTTCAGGAGACTCTAGTGTTTGGAAGTTTGGCAACCCCTTTCCATATAAGTGTTATTCGCAGTCCCTGCATTAGGCGACATCAAGAGGAAACAAAACTTAGAGATAGAACGTGGAACTACTGTATTGTGTCAAGTTTCAAGAAGCTAGCACAAACTGTGTTTGATTTAGAGTTCGAACTGCATCTGTCAATATAGGAGAAAAGAGAGTGAAACCTAAAAATTCAAACTGTTCTTGGAAACGAATGCTTCAATCTAGGAGAACTAAACTTGTTCATCCAAGTGGGATTGGTGTACTGATCATTACGTGAATGTATTATGAAGATTGGATGAAAAAATATATGTTGAGATTTCATTAGACTCTAGTGTTTGGAAGTTTGGCAACCCCTTTCCATATAAGTGTTATTCGCAGTCAATGCATTAGGCTACATCAAGAGGAAACAAAACTTAGGGATAGAACGTAGAACTACTGTATTGTGTCAAATTTCAAGAAGCTAGCACAAACTATGTTTGATTTAGAGTTCGAACTGCATCTGTCAATATAGGAGAAAACAGAGTGAAACCTAAAAATTCAAACTGTTACTGCAAACGAATGCTTCAACCTAGGCGAACGAAACTTGGGCATCCAAGTTTGATTGGTGTACTGCTCATTACTTGAAAGTATCATGAAGGTCGGAAGAAAAAATATATGTTGTGATTTCAGGAGACTGTAGTTTTTTGGCAACCTAACAACGCCTTTCATTGAATGAGTTATTCTCCAGTCTCTGCTTAAGGCTACATCAAGAGGAAACAAACCTTAGAGATAGTACATAGAACTACTGTATTGTGTCAAGTTTCAAGAAGCTAGCACAAACCGTGTTTGATTTAGAGTTCTAACTGCATGTGTCAATATAGGAGAAAACAGAGTGAAACCTAAAAATTCAAACTGTTACTGCAAACGAATGCTTCAACCTAGGAGAACGAAACTAGGGCATCCAAGTTTGATTGGTGTACTGCTCATTACTTGAAAGTATCATGAAGGTCGGAAGAAAAAATATATGTTGAGATTACAGGAGACTGTAGTTTTTTGGCAACCTAACAACGAATTTCATTGAATGAGTTATTCGCCAGTCTTTGCTTAAGGCTACATCAAGAGGAAACAAACCTTAGAGATAGAACGTAGAACTACTGTATTGTGTCAAGTTTCAAGAAGCTAGCACAAACCCTGTTGATTTAGAGTTCGAACTGCATCTGTCAATATAGGAGAAAACAGAGTGAAACCTAAAAATTCAAACTGTTCCTGGAAACGAATGCTTCAATCTAGGAGAACTAAACTTGGGCATCCAAGTGGGATTGGTGTACTGATCATTACGTGAATGTATCATGAAGATTGGTTGAAAAAATATATGTTGAGATTTCAGGAGACTCTAGTGTTTGGAAGTTTGGCAACCCCTTTGCATATAAGTGTTATTCGCAGTCCCTGCATTAGGCTACATCAAGAGGAAAAAAAACTTAGAGATAGAACGTAGAACTACTGTATTGTGTCAAGTTTCAAGAAGCTAGCACAAACTGTGTTTGATTTAGAGTTCGAACTGCATCTGTCAATATAGAAGAAAACAGAGTGAAACCTAAAAATTCAAACTGTTACTGCAAACGAATGCTTCAACCTAGGAGAACGAAACTTGGGCATCCAAGTTTGTTTGGTGTACTGCTCATTACTTGAAAGTATCATGAAGGTTGGAAGAGAAAATATATGTTGAGATTACAGGAGACTGTAGTTTTTTGGCAACCTAACAACGCATTTCATTGAATGAGTTATTCGCCAGTCTTTGCTTAAGGCTACATCAAGAGGAAACAAACCGTAGAGATAGAACGTAGAACTACTGTATTGTGTCAAGTTTCAAGAAGCTAGCACAAACCGTGTTGATTTAGTGTTCGAACTGCATCTGTCAATATAGGAAAAAACAGAGTGAAACCTAAAAATTCAAACTGTTCCTTGAAACGAATGCTT
>NW_027513312.1:0-36328 GCF_048772815.1 Callospermophilus lateralis | reverse complement strand
CAGAAGCAATTTAAATTCTTAGGTTTCGCTCTGTTCTCTCCTATAGGTAGATGAATTTGGAACTCTAAATCCAACATGGTTAGTAGTAGCTCTTTGAAACTTCACAAAAAAAAGTAGTTCTCAGTTTTTTCTCTATGATTTGTTTCCTCTTCACTTAGCCCTAAGCAGAGACTGTAGAAAAGCACTTTCATTGAAATGATTTGCCAAGCTTTAAAGAAATTATGAGTTTCCAAAATACCAACAAATATTTTTTCACCCAATCTTGATGATACGTGGTGTAATGACAAGTACACAAATCCCACTAGTCTCATCAAGTTGTGTTCTTCTAGGTTGAAGCGTTCGTCTACAGTAGAGTTTTTATATTTAGGTTTCCCTCTGTTCTCTCCTATATAGATAGATGAAGTAGGAACTATAAATCCAACATGATTTGTAGTAGCTCTTTGAAACTTGACAAAATAATGGAGTTCTCAGGTTTTTTCTATGGTTTGTTTCCTCTTCAAGTAGCCCTAGGCACAGACTTTGGAATAGCACTTTCATTGAGAGGGGTTGCCAAGCTTCTAAGAAGTAACGAGTTTCTGAAATACCAGCAAATATTTTTTTCAAAAATCTTGATGATACTTGGTGGTAATGATCGGTACACAAATCCAACTTGGCTCACCAAATTTTGTTCTTCTAGGTTGAAGCGTTCGTCTACAGTAGCAGTTATTATATTTAGGTTTCCCTCTGTTCTCTCCTATATAGATAGATGAATTTGGAACTCTAAATCCAAAATGGTTAGTAGTAGCTCTTTGAAACTTCACAAAAAAAAGTAGTTCTCAGTTTTTTCTCCATGATTTGTTTCCTCTTCATGTAGCCCTAAGCAGAGACTGTGGAAAAGCAGTTTCATTGAAAGGGGTTGCCAAGCTTCCAAGAAATTACGAGTTTCCGGAATACCAGGAAATATTTTTTCACCCAATCTTGATGATACGAGGTTATAATGACAAGGACACAAATCCCAATGGGCTCACCAAATGTCGTTCTTCTAGGTTGAAGCGTTCGCTTACAGGAGCAGTTTTTATTTTTAGGTTTCACTCAGTTTTCTCCTATATAGTTAGATAAATTTGGAACTCTAAATCCAATATGGTTTGTAGTAGCTCTTTGAAACTTCACAAAAAAAAGTAGTTCTCAGTTTTTTCTCCATGATTTGTTTCCTCTTCATGTAGCCCTAAGTAGAGACTGTGGAAAAGCACTTTCATTGAAATTACTTGCCAACCTTCCAAGAAATTACGAGTTTCCAAAATACCAGCAAATATTTTTTCACTCAATCTTGATGATACGTATTGGTAATGACAAGTATACAAATCTCACTTGGCTCACCAAATTTTGTTCTTCTTCTGAAGCGTTCGTTTACAGTATCAGTTTATATTTTTAGGTTTCCCTCTGTTCTCTCCTATATAGATAGATGTATTTGGAACTCTAAATCCAACATGGTTTGTAGTAGCTCTTTAAAACTTGACAAAAGAAAATTAGTTCTAAGTTTTGTCTCTATGGTTTTTTTCCTCTTAAAGTAGACCTAAGCAGAGACTGTGGAAAAGCACTTTCATTGAAAGGGGTTGCCAAGCTTCCAAGAATATACGAGTTTCCGAAATACCAGCAAGTATTTTTTCACCCAATCTTGATGATACGTGGTGGTAATGACAAGTACACAAATCCCACTAGTCTCATCAAGTTGTGTTCTTCTAGGTTGACGCGTTCGTCTACAGTAGAGTTTTTATATTTAGGTTTCCCTCTGTTCTCTCCTATATAGATAGATAAAGTAGGAACTATAAATCCAACATGATTTGTAGTAGCTCTTTGAAACTTGACAAAATAATGGAGTTCTCAGTTTTGTCTCTATGGTTTGTTTCCTCTTCAAGTAGCCCTAGGCACAGACTTTGAAATAGCACTTTCATTGAGAGGGGTTGCCAAGCTTCTAAGAAGTAACGAGTTTCTGAAATACCAGCAAATGTTTTTTTCAAAAATCTTGATGATACTTGGTGGTAATGATCGGTACACAAATCCAACCTGGCTCACCAAATTTTGTTCTTCTAGGTTGAAGCGTTCGTCTACTGTAGCAGTTTTTATAATTAGGTTTCCCACTGTTCTCTCCTATATTGATAGATGAATTTGGAACTCTAAATCCAACATGATTTGTAGTAGCTCTTTGAAACTTGACAGAATAAAGGAGTTCTCAGTTTTGTCTCTATGGTTGTTTCCTCTTCAAGTAGCCCTAGTCACAGACTGTGGAGAAGCACATTCATTGAGAGTGGTTTCCAAGCTTCTAAGAAATAACAAGATTCCGAAATACCAGCAAATATTTTTTCACCCAATCTTGATGATACTTGGTGGTAATGATGGGTCCACAAATCCCACTTGACTCACCAAATTTTGTTCTTCTAGTTTGAAGCGTTCGTTTACAGCCGCAGTTTATATTTTTAGGTTTCCCTCTGTTCTCTCCTATATAAATAGATGAATTTGGAACTATAATTCCAACATGGTTTGTAGTAGCTCTTTGAAACTTGACAAAAAAAAATAGTTCTCAGTTTTGTCCCCATGGTTTGTTTCCTCTTCAAGTAGCCCTAAGCAGAGACTGTTAAAAAGAACTTTAATTAAAAGGGGTTGCCAAGCTTCCAAGAAACTACGAGTTTCCGAAATACCAGGAAATATTTTTTCACCCAATCTTGATGATAAGAGGTTATAATGACAAGTACACAAATCCCACTTGGCTCACCAAATTTCGTTTTTCTAGGTTGAAGCGTTCGTTTACAGTAGCAGTTTTTATTTTTAGGTTTCACTCTGTTTTCTCCTATATAGGTAGATGAATTTGGAACTCTAAATCCAACATGGTTTGTAGTAGCTCTTTGAAACTTGACAAAATAATGGAGTTCTCAGTTTTGTCTCTATGGTTTGTTTCCTCTTCAAGTAGCCCTAGGCACAGACTGTGGAAAAGCACTTTCATTGAGAGGGGTTGCCAAGCTTCTAAGAAGTAACGAGTTTCTGAAATACCAGCAAATATTTTTTCAAAAATCTTGATGATACTTGGTGGTAATGATCGGTACACAAATCCAACTTGGCTCACCAAATTTTGTTCTTCTAGGGTGAAGCGTTCGTCTACAGTAGCAGTTATTATATTTAGGTTTCCCTCTGTTCTCTCCTATATAGATAGATGAATTTGGAACTCTAAATCCAACATGGTTTCTAGTAGCTCTGTGAAACTTGACAGAGTAAAGGAGTTCTCAGTTTTGTCTCTATGGTTTGTTTCCTCTTCAAGTAGCCCTAGTCACAGACTTTGGAAAAGCACTTTCATTGAGAGGGGTTGCCAAGCTTCTAAGAAATAACAAGTTTCCGAAATACCAGCAAATATTTTTTCTCCCAATCTTGATGATACGTGGTGGTAGGACAAGTACACAAATCCCAATTTGCTCACCAAATTTTGTTCTTCTAGTTTGAAGCGTTCGTTTACAGTAGCAATTTATATTTTTAGGTTTCCCTCTGTTCTCTCCTATAGATAGATGAATTTGGAACTCTAAATCCAACATGGTTAGTAGTAGCTCTTTGAAACTTCACAAAAAAAAGTAGTTCTCAGTTTTTTCTCCATGATTTGTTTCCTCTTCATGTAGCCCTAAGCAGAGACTGTGGAAAGCACTTTCATTGAAATTATTTGTCAAGCTTCCAAGAAATTACGAGTTTCCGAATTCCAGCAAATATTTTTTCACCCAATCTTGATGATACGTGGTGGTAATGACAAGTACACAAATCCCACTTGGCTCACCAAATTTTGTTCTTCTAGGTTGAAGCGTTCCTTTACAGTATCAGTTTTTGTTTTTAGGTTTCAATCTGTTCTCTCCTATATAGATGGATGAATTTGGAACTCTATATCCAACATGGTTTGTAGTAGCTCTTTGAAACTTGACCAAAAAAAGGAGTTCTCAGTTTTGTCTCTATGGTTTGTTTCCTCTTCAAGTAGCCCTAGGAACAGACTGTGGAAAAGCACTTTCATTGAGAGGGGTTGCCAAGCTTTTATGAAATAACGAGTTTCCGAAATACCAGCAAATATTTTTTCAGCCAATCTTCATGATACTTGGTAGTAATGATCAGTACACAATCCCACTTGGCTCACCAAATTCTGTTCTTCTAGGTTGAAGCATTCGCCTACAGTAGCACTTTTTATATTTAGGTTTCACTCTGTTCTCTCCTATATAGGTAGATGAATTTGGAACTCTAAATCCAACATGGTTTGTAGTAGCTCTTTGAAACTTGAAAAAATAAAGGATTTCTCAGTTTTCTCTCTATGGTTTGTTTCCTCTTCAAGTAGCACTAGGCACAGACTGTGGAGAAGCAATTTCACTGAGTGGGGTTGCCAAGTTTCTAAGAAATAACGAGTTTCCGAAACACCAGCAAATATTTTTTCACCCAATCATGATGATTCTTGGGGGTAATGATCAGTACACAAATCCCACTTGGCTCACCAAATTTTGTTCTCCTAGGTTGAAGCGTTTGTCTACAGTAGCAGTTTTTATATTTAGGTTTCACTCTGTTCTCTCCAATATAGATAGATAAATTTGGAACTCTAAATCCAACATGGTTTGTAGTAGGTCTTTGAAACTTGACAAAATAAAGGAGTTCTCAGTTTTGTCTCAATGGTTTGTTTCCTCCTCAAGTAGCCCTTGGCACAGATTGAAGAAAAGCACTTTCATTGAGAGGGGTTGCCAAGCTTCTAAGAAATAACGAGTTTCCCAAATACTAGCAAATATTTTTTCACCCAATCTTTATGATACGTGGTGGTAATGACAAGTACACAAGTCCCAGTTGGCCCACCAAATTTTGTTCTTCTAGGTTGAAGCTTTCGTTTACAGTAGCAGTTTTTATATTTAGGTTTCCCTCTGTTCTCTCCTATATAGATAGATGAATTTGGAACTCTAAATCCAACACGGTTTGTAGTAGCTCTTTGAAACTTGACAAAATAAAGGGGTTCTCAGTTTTGTCTCTATGGTTTGTTTCCTCTTCAAGTAGCCCTTGGCACAGATGTGGAAAATCATTTTCATGGAAAGGGGTTGCCAGGCTTCCAAGAAATAACGAGTTTCCAAAATACCAGCAAATATTTTTTCACCCAATCTTGATGATACGTGGTGGTGATGATCGGTACACAAATCCCACATGGCTCACCAAATTTTGTTCATCTAGGTTGAAGCGTTCGTCCAAAGTAGCAGTTTTTATATTTAGGTTTCCCTGTGTTCTCTCCTATATAGATAGATGAATTTGGAACTCTAAATCCAACACGGTTTGTATTAGCTCTTTGAAACTTGACAAAATAAAGGAGTTCTCAGTTTTGTCTCTTTGGTTTGTTTCCTCTTCACGTAGCCCTAGGCACAGACTGTGGCAAAGCACTTTCATTGAGAGGGGTTGCCAAGTTTCTAAGAAATAACGAGTTTCCGAAATACCAGCAAATATTTTTTCACCCAATCTTGATGATACGTGGTGGTAATGATCGGTACACAAATCCCACTTGGCTCACCAAATTTTGTTCATCTAGGTTGAAGCGTTCGTCGACAGTATCAGTTTTTATATTTAAGTTTCCCTCTGTTCTCTCCTATATAGATAGATGAATTTGGAACTCTAAATCCAACACGGTTTGTAGTAGCTCTTTGAAACTTGACAAAATAAAGGAGTTCTCAGTTTTGTCTCTATGGTTTGTTTCCTCTTCAAGTAGCCCTAGGCACAGACTGTGGAAAAGCACTTTCATTGAGAGGGGTTACCAAGCTTCTAAGAAATAACGAGTTTCCAAAATACCAGCAAATATTTTTTCACCCAATCTTGATGATACTTGGTGGTAATGATTAGTACACAATACCCACTTTTCTCACCACATTTTGTTCTTCTAGGTTGAAGTGTTCGTCAACAGTAGCAGTTTTTATATTTAGGTTTCCCTCTGTTCTCTCCTATATAGGTAGATGAATTTGCAACTAAAAATCCAACATGGTTTGTAGTAGTTCTTGAAACTTGACAAAAAAAGTTGATCTCAGTTTTGTCTCTATGGTTTGTTTCCTCTTCTAGTAGCCCTAGGAACAGACCGTGCAAAAGCACTTTCATTGAGAGGGGTTGCCAAGCTTCTAAGAAATAACCAGTTTCCGAAAAACCAGCAAATATTTTTTCACCCAATCTCGATGATACTTGGTGGTAATGATCAATACACAAAACCAACTTGACTCACCAAATTTTGTTCTTCTAGTTTTGAGCGTTCGTCTACTGTAGCAGTTTTTATATTTAGGTTTCACTCTGTTCTCTCCTATATAGATAGATGAATTTGAAACTCTAAATCCAACATGGTTTGTAGTAGCTCTTTGAAACTTGAGAAAATAAAGGAGTTCTCAGTTTTGTCTCTATGTTTTGTTTCCTCTTCAAGTAGCCCTAGACACAGACTGTGGAAATGCACTTTCATTGAGAGGGGTTGCCTAGCTTCTAAGAAATAACGAGTTTCCGAAATACCAGCAAATATTTTTTCACCCAATCTTGATGATACTTGGTGGTAATGATCAGTACACAAATCGCACTTGGCTCACCAAATTTTGTTCTTCTAGGTTGAAGCGTTCCTCTACAGTAGCAGTTTTTATATGTAGGTTTCACTGTGTTTTCTCTTATATAGATAGATGAATTTGGAACTCTAAATCCAGGATGGTTTGTAGTAGCTCTTTGAAACTTGTCAAAACAAAGTTGTTCTCAGTTTTGTCTCTACGGTTTGTTTCCTCTTCAAGTAGCCCAAAGCATTGACTGTGGAAAAGCACTTTCATTGAAAGGGGTTGCCAAGCTTCCAAGAAATAACGAGTTTCTGAAATACCAGCAAATATTTTTTCACCCAATCTTGATGATACTTGGTGGTAATGATGGGTACACAAGTCCCACTTGGCTCACCAAATTTTGTTATTCTATTTTGAAGCCTTCGTTTACAGTAGCAGTTTATATTTTTTGGTTTCCCTCTGTTCTCTCCTATATAGACAGATGAATTTGGAACTCTAAATCCAAAATGGTTTGTAGTAGCTCTTTGAAACTTTACAAAATAATGGAGTTCTCAGTTTTGCCTCTATGGTTGTTTCCGCTTCAAGTAGCCCTAGGCACAGACTGTGAAAAAGCACTTTCATTGAGAGGGGTTGCCAAGCTTCCAAGACATAACGAGTTGCCGAAATACCAGCAAATATTTTTTCACCCATTCTTGATGATACGTGGTGGTAATGTTCGGTACACAAATCCCACTTGGCTCCCCAAATTTTGTTCTTCTAGGTTGAAGCGTTCGTCTACAGTAGCAGTTTTAATATTTAGGTTTCCCTTTGTTCTCTCCTATATACATAGATGAATTTTGGAACTCTAAATTCAACATGGTTTGTAGTACCTTTTTGAAAGTTGACAAAATAATGGAGTTCTCTGTTTTGTCTCTATGGTTTGTTTCCTCTTCAAGTAGTCCTAAGCAGAGTCTGTTTAAAAGCACTTTCATTGAAAGAGGTTGCCAAGCTTCCAAGAAATTACGAGTTTCCGAAATACCAGCAAATATTTTTTCACCCAATCTTGATGTTACGTGGTGGTAATGACATGTACACAAATCACACTTGCTTCACCAAATTTTGTTCTTATAGGTTGAAGTGCATGTTTACAGTTGCAGTTTTTATTTTTAGGTTTCACTCTGTTCTCTCTTTTTATATAGATAGATGAATTTGGAACTCTAAATCCAGCATGGTTTGTAGTAGCTCTTTGAAACTTGACAAAATAAAGTAGTTCTCAGTTTTGTCTCTACGGTTTGTTTCCTCTTCCAGTAGCCCTAGGCACAGACGGTGGAAAAGCACTTTCATTGAAAGGGGTTGCCAATCTTCCTAGAAATTACAAGTTTTCGAAATACCAGCAAATATTTTTTCACCCAATCTTGATGACACGTAGAGGTAATGACAAGTACATAAATCCCACTTGGCTCACCAAATTTTGTTCTTCTAGGTTGAAGCGTTCATCTACAGTAGCAGTTTTTTTATTTAGGTTTCTCTCTCTTCTCTCCTATATAAATAGATGAATATGGAACTCTAAATGCAGCATGGTTTGTAGTATCTCTTTGAAACTTGACAAAATTAAGGAGTTCTCAGTTTTGCCTCTATGGGTTGTTTCCTCTTCAAGTATCCCTACGCACAGACTGTGGAAAAGCACTTTCATTGAAAGTGGTTGCCAAGCTTCCAAAAAATAACGAGTTTTCGAAATACCAGCAAATATTTTTTCACCCAATCTGGATGATACGTGGTGGTAATGACAAGTACACAAATCCGACATGGCTCAACAAATTTTGTTCTTCTAGGCTGAAGCGTTCCTCTAGAGTAGCAGTTTTTATATTTAGGTTTTCCTCTGTTCTCTCCTATATAGATAGATGAATTTGGAACTCTAAATCCAAAATGGTTTGTTTTAGCTCTTTGATACTTGACCACAAAAGGTAGTTCTCAGTTTTTTCTCTATGGTTTGTTTTCTCTTCAAGAGGCCTAAGCAGAGACTGGGGAAAAGCACTTTCATTGAAAAGTGTTGACAAGCTTCCAAGAAATTACGAGTTTCCGAAATACCAGCAAATATTTTTTCACCCAATCTTGATGATACGTTGTGGTAATGACAAGTACACAAATCCCACTTGGCTCACCAAATTTTGTCCTTCTAGTTTGAAGCGTTCGTTTACAGTAGCAGTTTATATTTTTAGCTTTCACTCTGTTCTCTATTATATAGATAGATGAATTTGGAACACTAAATCCAACATGGTTTGTAGTAGCTCTTTGAAACTTGACAACATAAAGGAGTTCTCAGTTTTGTCTCTATGGTTTGTTTCCTCTTCAAGTAGCCCTAGGGACAGACTGTGGAAACGCACTTTCATTGAGAAGGGTTGCCAAGCTTCTAAGAAATAACGAGTTTCCAAAATACCAGCAAATATTTTCTCACCCAATCTTGATGACACTTGGTGGTAATGATCAGGACACAAATCCCACTTGGCTCACCAAATTGTGTTTTTCTAGGTTAAAGCTTTCGTCTACTGTAGCAGTTTTTCTATTTGGGTTTCACTCTCTTCTCTCCTATATAGATAGATGAATTTGGAACTCTAAATCCAACATGGTTTGTAGTAGCTTTTTGAAACTTGAAAAAATAATGTAGTTCTCTGTTTTGTCTCTATGGTTTGTTTCCTCTTCAAGTAGCGCTAGACACAGACTGTGGAAAAGCACTTTCATTGAGAGGGGTTGCCAAGATTCTAAGAAATAAAGATTTTCCGAAATACCAGCAAATATTTTTTCACCCAAACTTGATGATATGTGGTGGTAATGACAAGCACACAAATCCCACTTGGCTCACCAAATTTTGTTCTTCTAGGTTGAAGCTTTCGTCTACAGTAGCAGTTTTTATATTTAGGTTTCACTCTGTTCTCTCCTATATAGATAGATGAATTTGGAACTCTAAATCCAACATGGTTTGTAGTAGCTCTTTGAAACTTGACCAAAAATAGGAGTTCTCAGTTTTGTCTCTATGGTTTGTTTCCTCTTCAAGCAGCCCTAGGCACAGACTGTGGAAAAGCATTTTCATTGAGAGGGGTTGCCAAGCTTCTAAGAAATAACGAGTTTCTTATATACTAGTAAATATTTTTCCCCCAATCTTGATGATACTTGGTGGTAATGATCAGTACACAAATCCCACTTGGATCACCAAATTTTGTTCTTCTAGGTTGAAGCGTTCGTCTACAGTAGAAGTTATTATATTTACGTTTCCCTCTGTTCTCTCCTATATAGATATATGAATTTGGAACTCTAAATCCAACATGGTTAGTAGTAGCTCTTTGAAACTTCACAAAAAAAAGTAGTTCTCAGGTTTTTCACCATGATTTGTTTCCTCTTCATGTAGCCCTTAGCAGAGATGTGGAAAAACACTTTCATTGAAATGATTTGCCAAGCTTAGAAGAAATTACGAGTTTCCGAAATACCAGTAAATATTTTTTCACCCAATCTTGATGATACGTGGTGGTAATGACAAGTACACAAATCCCACTTGGCTCATCAAATTGTGTTCTTCTAGTTTGAAGCGTTCGTTTACATTAGCAGTTTTTATATGTAGGTTTCACTCTGTTCTCTCGTATATAGATAGATGAATTTGGAACTCTAAATCAACATGGTTTGTAGTAGCACTTTGAAACTTGACAAAATAAAGTACTTCTCAGTTTTGTCTCTATGGATTGTTTCCTCTTAAAGTACCCTAGGCACAGACTGTTGAAAAGCATTTTCATTGAAAGATGTTGCCAAGCTTCCAAGAAATAACGAGTTTCCGAAATACCAGCAAATAATTTTTCACCCAATCTAGATGATACTTGCTGGTAATGACAAGTACACAAATCCCAAATTGAAACCAAATTTTGTTCTTCTAGTTTGAAGCGTTCGTTTACAGTAGCAATTTATATTTTTAGGTTTCCCTCTGTTCTCTCCTATAGATAGATGAATTTGGAACTCTAAATCCAACATGGTTAGTAGTAGCTCTTTGAACCTTCACAAAAAAAAGTAGTTCTCAGTTTTTTCTCCATGATTTGTTTCCTCTTCATATAGCCCTAAGCAGAGACTGTGGAAAAGCACTTTCATTGGAATTATTTGTCAAGCTTCCACGAAATTACGAGTTTCCGAAATACCAGCAAATATTTTTTCACTCAATCTTGATGATACGTGATGGTAATGACAAGTATTCAAATCTCACTTGGCTCACCAAATTTTGTTCTTCTTCTGAAGCTTTCGTTTAGAGTAGCAGTTTATATTTTTAGGTTTCCCTCTGTTCTCTCCTATATAGATAGATGAATTTGGAACTCTAAATCCAACATGGTTTGTAGTAGCTCTTTAAGACTTGACAAAAAAAATAGTTCTCAGTTTTGTCTCTATGGTTTGTTTCCTCTTCAAGTAGCCCTAAGCAGAGACTGTGGAAAAGCATTTTCATTGAAAGGGGTTGCCAAGTTTCCAAGAAATTACGAGTTTCCGAAATACCAGCTAGTATTTCTTCACCCAATCTTGATGATACGTGGTGGTAATGATGGGTACACAAATCCCAAATGGCTCACCAAATTTTGTTCTTCTAGTTTGAAGCGTTCGTTTACATTAGCAGTTTATATTTTTAGGTTTCCCTCTGTTCTCTCCTATATAGATAGATGATTTGGAACTCTAAATCCAACATGGTTAGTAGTAGCTCTTTGAAACTTCAAAAAAAAGTTGGTCTCAGTTTTGTCTCTATGATTTGTTTCCTCTTAAGTAGCCCTAAGAGAGACTGTGGAAAAGCACTTTCATTGAAAGTGGTTGCCAAGCTTCCAAGAAATTACGAGTTTCCGAAATACCAGCAAATATTTTTTCACCCAATCTTGATGATAAGTGGTGGTAATGACAAGTACACAAGTTCCACTTGGCTCACCAAATTTTGTTCTTCTAGTTTGAAGCGTTTCTTTACAGTAGCAGTTTATATTTTTAGTTTTCGCTCAGTTCTCTCTTATATAGATAGATGAATTTGGAACTCTAAATCCAACATGGTTTGTAGTAGCTCTTTGAAACTTGACAAAAAAAATAGTTCTCAGTTTTGTCCCTATGGGTTGTTTCCTCTTCAAGTAGCCCTAAGCAGAGACTGTGGAAAAGAACTTTCATTGAAAGGGCTTGCCAGGCTTCCGAGAAATTACGAGTTTCCGAAATACCAGCAAAAATTTTTTTACCCAATCTTGATGATACTTGGTGGTAATGATCAGTACACAAATCCCACTTGGCTCACCAAATTTTGTTCTTCTAGGTGGAAACCTTGGTTTACAGTAGCAGTTTTTATATTTAGGTTTCACTCTGTTCTCTCTATATATATAGATAGATGAATTTGGAACTCTAAATCCAACATGGTTTGTAGTAGCTCTTTGAAACTTGACAGAATAAAGGAGTTCTCAGTTTTGTCTCTATGGTTTGTTTTTTCTTCAAGTAGCTCTAGGCACAGACTGTGGAAAAGCACTTTCATTGAGAGGGTTGCCAAGCTTCTAAGAAATAACGAGTTTCAGAAACACCAGCAAATATTTTTTCACCCAATCTTGATGATACTTGGTGGTGATGATCAGTACACAAATCCCACTTGGCTTACCAAATTTTGTTCTACTAGGTTGAGGCATTCGTTTACAGTAGCAGTTTTTATATGTAGGTTTCCCTCTGTTCTCTCTTATATAGATAGATGAATTTGGAACTCTAAATCCAACATGGTTTGTAGTAGGTCTTTGAAACTTGACATTATAAAGGAGTTTTCAGTTTTGTCTCTATGGTTTGTTTCCTCTTCAAGTAGCCCTAGGCACAGACTGTGGAAGAGCACTTTTATTGAGAGGAGTTTCCAAGCTTCTATGAAATAACGCGTTTAAAAAATACCAGCAAAATTTTTTCACCCAATCTGATGATACGTGGTGGTAATGATCAGTACACAAATCGCACTTGGCTCACCAAATTGTGTTCTTCTACGTTGAAGCGTTCGTCTACAGTAGCAGTTTATATTTTTAGGTTTCCCTCTGTTCTCTCCTATATAGATAGAGGAATTTGGAACTCTAAATCCAACATGGTTTGTAGTAGCTCTTTGAACATGACAAAATAAAGGAGTTCTCAGTTTTGTCTCTATGGTTTGTTTCCTCTTCACGTAGCCCTAGGCACAGATTGTAGAAAAGCATTTTCATTGAAAAGGTTTGCCAAGCTTCCAAAAATAACGAGTTTCCGAAATACCAGCAAATATTTTTTCACCCAATCTTGATTATTCGTGGTGGTAATGACAACTACACAAATCCCAATTGTCTCATCAAATTTTGTTTTTCTAGGTTGAAGCGTTCGTTTAGAGTAGCAGTTTTTATTTTTAGGTTTCACTCTTTTCTCTCCTATATAGATAGATGAATTTGGAACTCTAAATCCAACTTGGTTTGTAGTAGCTCTTTGAAACATGACAAAATAAAGGAGTTCTCAGTTTTGTCTCTGTGGTTAGTTTCCTCTTCAAGTAGCCCTAGGGACAGACTGTGGAAAATCACATTCATTGAAAGGGGTGGACAAGCTTCTAAGAAATAACTAGTTTCCAAAATACCAGCAAATATTTTTTTACCCAATCTTGATGATACGTGGTGGTAATGATCAGTACACAAATCGCACTTGGCTCACCAAATTGTGTTCTTCTACGTTGAAGCGTTCGTCTACAGTAGCAGTTTTTATATGTAGGTTTCACTCTGTTCTCTCTTATATAGATAGATGAATTTGGAACAATAAATCCAACATGGTTTGTAGTAGCTCTTTGAAACTTGACAAAATAAAGTAGTTCTCAGTTTTGTCTCAATGGTTTGTTTCCTCTTCAAGTAGCCCTAGGCACAGACTGTGGAAAAGCACTTTCATTGAAAGGGGTTGCCAAGCTTCCATGAAATTACGAGTTTCAGAAATACCAGCAAATATTTTTTCACCCAATCTATCAATCTATCATTCTTGTTGGTAATGATCGGTACACAAATCCCACTTGATTCACCAAATTTTAATCTTCTAATTTGAAGCATTCGTTTACAGTAGCAGTTTATATTTTTAGATTTCTCTCTGTTTTCCCCTATATAGATAGATGAATTTGAACTCTAAATCCAAAATGGTTTACAGTAGCTCTTTGAAACTTGAAAAAAAAAAGTAGTTCTCTGTTTTGTCTCTCTGATTTGTTTCCTCTTCAAGTAGCCCTAAGCAGAAACTGTGGAAAAGCACTTTCATTGAAAGGGGTTGCCAATCTTCCAAGAAATTACGAGTTTTCGAAATACCAGCAAATATTTTTTCACCCAATCTTGATGACACGAAGAGGTAATGACAAGTACATAAATCCCACTTGGCTCACCAAATTTTGTTCTTCTAGGTTGAAGCGTTCATCTACAGTAGCAGTTTTTATATTTAGGTTTCTCTCTCTTCTCTCCTATATAAATAGATGAATATGGAACTCTAAATGCAGCATGGTTTGTAGTATCTCTTTGAAACTTGACAAAATTAAGGAGTTCTCAGTTTTGCCTCTATGGGTTGTTTCCTCTTCAAGTATCCCTACGCACAGACTGTGGAAAAGCACTTTCATTGAAAGTGGTTGCCAAGCTTCCAAAAAATAACGAGTTTTCGAAATACCAGCAAATATTTTTTCACCCAAACTGGATGATACGTGGTGGTAATGACAAGTACACAAATCCGACATGGCTCAACAAATTTTGTTCTTCTAGGTTGAAGCGTTCCTCTAGAGTAGCAGTTTTTATATTTAGGTTTTCCTCTGTTCTCTCCTATATAGATAGATGAATTTGGAACTCTAAATCCAAAATGGTTTGTTTTAGCTCTTTGATACTTGACCACAAAAGGTAGTTCTCAGTTTTTTCTCTATGGTTTGTTTTCTCTACAAGAGGCCTAAGCAGAGACTGGGGAAAAGCACTTTCATTGAAAAGTGTTGACAAGCTTCCAAGAAATTACGAGTTTCCGAAAAACCAGCAAATATTTTTTCACCCAATCTTGATGATACGTTGTGGTAATGACAAGTACACAAATCCCACTTGGCTCACCAAATTTTGTCCTTCTAGTTTGAAGCGTTCGTTTACAGTAGCAGTTTATATTTTTAGCTTTCACTCTGTTCTCTATTATATAGATAGATGAATTTGGAACACTAAATCCAACATGGTTTGTAGTAGCTCTTTGAAACTTGACAACATAAAGGAGTTCTCAGTTTTGTCTCTATGGTTTGTTTCCTCTTCAAGTAGCCCTAGGGACAGACTGTGGAAACGCACTTTCATTGAGAAGCGTTGCCAAGCTTCTAAGAAATAACGAGTTTCCGAAATACCAGCAAATATTTTCTCACCCAATCTTGATGACACTTGGTGGTAATGATCAGGACACAAATCCCACTTGGCTCACCAAATTGTGTTCTTCTAGGTTAAAGCTTTCGTCTACTGTAGCAGTTTTTATATTTGGGTTTCACTCTCTTCTCTCCTATATAGATAGATGAATTTGGAACTCTAAATCCAACATGGTTTGTAGTAGCTTTTTGAAACTTGAAAAAATAAAGTAGTTCTCTGTTTTGTCTCTATGGTTTGTTTCCTCTTCAAGTAGCGCTAGACACAGACTGTGGAAAAGCACTTTCATTGAGAGGGGTTGCCAAGATTCTAAGAAATAAAGATTTTCCGAAATACCAGCAAATATTTTTTCACCCAAACTTGATGATATGTGGTGGTAATGACAAGCACACAAATCCCACTTGGCTCACCAAATTTTGTTCTTCAAGGTTGAAGCTTTCGTCTACAGTAGCAGTTTTTATATTTAGGTTTCACTCTGTTCTCTCCTATATAGATAGATGAATTTGGAACTCTAAATCCAACATGGTTTGTAGTAGCTCTTTGAAACTTGACCAAAAATAGGAGTTCTCAGTTTTGTCTCTATGGTTTGTTTCCTCTTCAAGCAGCCCTAGGCACAGACTGTGGAAAAGCATTTTCATTGAGAGGGGTTGCCAAGCTTCTAAGAAATAACGAGTTTCTTATATACTAGTAAATATTTTTCCCCCAATCTTGATGATACTTGGTGGTAATGATCAGTACACAAATCCCACTTGGATCACCAAATTTTGTTCTTCTAGGTTGAAGCGTTCGTCTACAGTAGAAGTTATTATATTTACGTTTCGCTCTGTTCTCTCCTATATAGATAGATGAATTTGGAACTCTAAATCCAACATGGTTAGTAGTAGCTCTTTGAAACTTCAGAAAAAAAAGTAGTTCTCAGGTTTTTCACCATGATTTGTTTCCTCTTCATGTAGCCCTTAGCAGAGATGTGGAAAAACACTTTCATTGAAATGATTTGCCAAGCTTAGAAGAAATTACGAGTTTCCGAAATACCAGTAAATATTTTTTCACACAATCTTGATGATACTTTGTGGTAATGATGGGTACACAAATCCCAAATGGCTCACCAAATTTTGTTCTTCTAGTTTGAAGCGTTCGTTTACATTAGCAGTTTATATTTTTAGGTTTCCCTCTGTTCTCTCCTATATAGATAGATGATTTGGAACTCTAAATCCAACATGGTTAGTAGTAGCTCTTTGAAACTTCAAAAAAAAGTTGGTCTCAGTTTTGTCTCTATGATTTGTTTCCTCTTAAGTAGCCCTAAGAGAGACTGTGGAAAAGCACTTTCATTTAAAGGGGTTGCCAAGCTTCCAAGAAATTACGAGTTTCCGAAATACCAGCAAATATTTTTTCACCCAATCTTGATGATAAGTGGTGGTAATGACAAGTACAAAAGTCCCACTTGGCTCACCAAATTTTGTTCTTCTAGTTTGAAGCGTTTCTTTATAGTAGCAGTTTATATTTTTAGTTTTCGCTCAGTTCTCTCCTATATAGATAGATGAATTTGGAACTCTAAATCCAACATGGTTTGTAGTAGCTCTTTGAAACTTGACAAAAAAAATAGTTCTCAGTTTTGTCCCTATGGGTTGTTTCCTCTTCAAGTAGCCCTAAGCAGAGACTGTGGAAAAGAACGTTCATTGAAAGGGCTTGCCAGGCTTCCGAGAAATTACGAGTTTCCGAAATACCAGCAAAAATTTTTTTACCCAATCTTGATGATACTTGGTGGTAATGATCAGTACACAAATCCCACTTGGCTCACCAAATTTTGTTCTTCTAGGTGGAAACCTTGGTTTACAGTAGCAGTTTTTATATTTAGGTTTCACTCTGTTCTCTATATATATAGATAGATGAATTTGGAACTCTAAATTCAACATGGTTTGTAGTAGCTCTTTGAAACTTGACAGAATAAAGGAGTTCTCAGTTTTGTCTCTATGGTTGTTTCCTCTTCAAGTAGCCCAAGTCACAGACTGTGGAAAAGCACATTCATTGAGAGGGTTGCCAAGCTTCTAAGAAATAACGAGTTTCAGAAATACCAGCAAATATTTTTTCACCCAATCTTGATGATACTTGGTGGTAATGATCAGTACATAATTTCCTCTTGGCTCACCAAATTTTGTTCTTCTAGGTTGAAGCGTTCGTCTACAGTAGCAGTTTGTATATTTAGGTTTTCCTATGTTCTCTCCTACATAGCTAGATGAATTTGGAACTCTGAATCCAACATGGTTTCTAGTAGCTCTTTAAAACGTGACAAAAAAATTAGTTCTCAGTTTTGTCTCTATGGTTTTTTCCTCTTCAAGTAGCCCTAAGCAGAGACTTTGGAAAAGCACTTTCATTGAAAGGGGTTGTCAATCTTCCAAGAAATTACGAGTTTCCGAAATACCAGCAAATATTTTTTCACCCAATCTTGATGATAAGTGGTGGTAATGACAAGTACACAAATCCCACTTGGCTCTTCAAATTGTGTTCTTCTAGGTTGAAGCGTTCGTTTACAGTAGCAGTTTTTATTTTTATGTTTCACTCTGTTATCTCCTATAAAGATAGATGAATTTGGAATTGTAAATCCAACATGGTTTGTAGTAGCTCTTTGAATCTTGACAAAAAATGGAGTTCTCAGTTTTGTCTCTATGGATTGTTTCCTCTTCAAGTAGCCCTAGGCACAGACTGTTGAAAAGCACTCTCATTGACAGGGGATGCCAAGCTTCTAAGAAATAACGGGTTTCCGAAATACCAGCAAACCTATTTCCCACAATCTTGATGATGCTCGGTGGTAGTGATCAGTACACAAATCCCACTTGGCTCACCAAATTTTTTTCTTCTAGGTTGAAGCGTTCGTCTACAGTAGCAGTTTTTATATTTAGGTTTCACTCTGTTCTCTCCTATATAGATAAATGAATTTGGAACTCTAAATCCAACATGGTTTGTAGTAGCTCTTTGAAACTTGACCAAAAATAGGAGTTCTCAGTTTTGTCTCTATGGTTTGTTTCCTCTTCAAGCAGCCCTAGGCACAGACTGTGGAAAAGCACTTTCATTGAGAGGGGTTGCCAACCTTCTAAGAAATAACGAGTGTCCGATATACTAGCAAATATTTTTTCCCCAAACTTGATGATACTTGGTGGTAATGATCAGTACACAAATTCCACTTGGCTTACCAAATTTTGTTCTTCTAGGTTGAATCGTTCGTCTACAGTAGAAGTTTTTATATTTAGGTTTCCCTCTGTTCTCTCCTATAAAGATAGATGAATTTGGAACTCTAAATCCAACATGGTTTGTAGTAGCACTTTGAAACTTGACATAAAATATAGTTCTCAGTTTTGTCCCTATGGTTTGTTTCCTCTTCAAGTAGCCCTAAGCAGAGACTGTGGAAAAGAAATTTCATTGAAAGGGGTTGCCAAGCTTCCAAGAAATTACGAGTTTCCGAAATACCAGCAAATATTTTTTCATCCAATCTTGATGATACGTGGTGGTAATGACAAGTACACAAATCCCACTAGGATCAAAATTTTGTTCTTCTAGTTTGAAGCGTTCGTTTACAGTAGCAGTTTATATTTTTAGGTTTCCCTCTGTTCTCTCTTATATAGATAGAGGAATTTGGAACTCTAAATCCAACATGGTTTGTAGTAGCACTTTGAAACTTGACAAAATAAAGGAGTTCTCCGTTTTGTCTCTATGGTTTGTTTCCTCATCAAGAGGCCTAGGCACA
Source organism: Callospermophilus lateralis (assembly GCF_048772815.1). Taxonomy (NCBI): domain Eukaryota; kingdom Metazoa; phylum Chordata; class Mammalia; order Rodentia; family Sciuridae; genus Callospermophilus; species Callospermophilus lateralis. The sequence goes on along the minus strand of NW_027513312.1, from coordinate 17,708 downwards.
GACTTTGGAAAAGCACTTTCATTGAGAGGGGTTGACATGCTTCTAAGTAATAAGGAGTTTCCAAAATACCAGCAAATACTTTTTCACCCAAACTTGATGATACTTGGTGGTAATGATCACGACACAAATCCCACTTGGCTCACCGAAATTTGTTCTTCTTGGTTGAAGCGTTCGTCTACAGTAGCAGTTTTTATATTTAGGTTTCCCTCTGTTCTCTCCTATATAGATAGATGAATTTGGAATTCTAAATCCAACATGGTTTGTAGTAGCTCTTTGAAACTTGACAAAAAACGTAGTTCTCAGTTTTGTTCCTATGGTTTGTTTCTTCTTCAAGTAGCCCTAAGCAGAGACTGGGGAAAAGAACTTTCATTGAAAGGGGTTGCCAGGCTTCCAAAAAATTACGAGTTTCCGAAATACCAGCAAAAATTTTTTCACCCAATCTTGATGATACTTGGTGGTAATGATCAGTACACAAATTCAACTTGGCTCACCAAATTTTGTTCTTCTAGGTTGAAGCCTTGGTTTACACAAGCAGTTTTTATATTTAGGTTTCACTCTGTTCTCTATATATATAGATAGATGAATTTGGAACTCTAAATCCAACATGGTTTGTAGTAGCTCTTTGAAACTTGACATAATAAAGGAGTTCTCAGTTTTGTCTCTATGGTTTGTATTTTCTCAAGTAGCTCTAGGCACAGACTGTGGAAAAGCACTTTCATTGAGAGGGTTGCCAAGCTTCTAAGAAATAACGAATTTCCGAAATACCAGCAAATATTTTTCCACCCAATCTTGATGATATGTGGTGGTAATGACAAGCACACAAATCCCACGTGGCTCACCAAATTTTGTTCTTCTAGTATGAAGCTTTCGTCTACAGTAGCAGTTTTTATATTTAGGTTTCACTCTGTTCTCTCCTATATAGATAGATGAATTTGGAACTCTAAATCCAACATGGTTTGTAGTAGCTCTTTGAAACTTGACCAAAAATAGGAGTTCTCAGTTTTGTCTCTATGGTTTGTTTCCTCTTCAAGCAGCCCCAGGCACAGACTGTGGAAAAGCATTTTCATTGAGAGGGGTTGCCAAGCTTCTAAGAAATAACGATTTTCTGATATACTAGTAAATATTTTTCCGTCAATCTTGATGATACTTGGTGGTAACGATCAGTACACAAATCCCACTTGGCTCACCAAATTTTGTTCTTCTAGGTTGAAGCAATCGTCTACAGTACAAGTTTTTATATTTAGGTTTCCCTCTGTTCTCTCCTATATAGATAGATGAATTTGGAACTCTAAATCCAACATGGTTAGTAGTAGCTCTTTGAAACTTCACAAAAAAAAGTAGTTCTCAGGTTTTTCACCATGATTTGTTTCCTCTTCATGTAGCCCTAAGCAGAGACTGTGGAAAAGCACTTTCATTGAAATGATTTGCCAAGCTTAGAAGAAATTACGAGTTTCCGAAATACCAGCAATATTTTTTCACCCAATCTTGATGATATGTGGTGGTAATGACAAGTACAGAAATCCCACTTGGCTCTTCAAATTGTGTTCTTCTAGGTTGAAGCGTTCGTCTACAGTAGGAGTTTTTATATTTAGGTTTCACCCTGTTATCTCCTATATAGATAGATGAATTTTAACTGTAAATCCAACATGGTTTGTAGTAGCTCTTTGAAACTTGACAAAAAAATGAGTTCTTTGTTTTGTCTCTATGGATTGTTTCCTCTTCAAGTAGCCCTAGGCACAGACTGTTGAAAAGCACTCTCATTGACAGGGGTTGCCAAGATTCTAAGAAATAGCAGGTTTCAGAAATACCAGCAAATATTTTTCCCAAAAATCTTGATGATAGTTCTTGGTAATGATAATTACACAAATCCCACTTGGCTCACCAAATTTTTTTCTTCTAGGTTGAACGTTCTTCTATAGTAGCAGTTTTTATATTTAGGTTTCACTCTGTTCTCAACTATATAGATAGATGAATTTGGAAATCTAAATCCAACATGGTTTGTAGTAGCTCTTTGAAACTTGACCAAAAATAGGAGTTCTCAGTTTTCTCTCTATGGTTTGTTTCCTTTTCAAGCAGCCCTAGGCACAGACTGTGGAAAAGCACTTTCATTGAAAGGGGTTGCCAAGCTTCCAAGAAATAACGAGTTTCCGATATACTAGGAAATATGTTTTCACCCAATCTTTATGATACTTGGTGGTAATGATCAGTACAGAAATTTCACTTGGCTCACCAAATTTTGTTCTTCTAGGTTGAATCGTTCGTCTACAGTAGAAGTTTTTATATTTAGGTTTCCCTAGTTCTCTCCTATAAAGATAGATGAATTTGGAACTCTAAATCCAACATGGTTTTTAGTAGCTCTTTGAAACTTGACAAAAAAAAATTGTTCTCAGTTTTGTCCCTATGGTTTATTTCCTCTTCAAGTAGCCCTAAGCAGAGACTGTGGAAAAGAAATTTCATTGAAAGGGGTTGCCAAGCTTCCAAGAAATTACGAGTTTCCGAAATACCAGCAAATATTTTTTCACCCAATCTTGATGATACCTGGTGGAAATGACAAATACACAAATCCCACTTGTCTCACCAAATTTTGTTCTTCTAATTTGAAGCGTTCGTTTACAGTAGCTGTTTTTTATTTTTAGGTTTCCCTCTGTTCTCTCCAATATAGATAAAGGAATTTGGAACTCTAAATCCAACATGGTTTGTAGTAGCACTTTGAAACTTGACAAAATAAAGGAGTTCTCAGTTTTGTCTCTATTTTTTGTTTCCTCTTCAAGTAGCCCTAGGCACAGACTTTGGAAAAGCACTTTGATTGAGAGGGGTTGCCAATCTTCTAAGAAATAACGAGTTTCCGAAATACCAGCAAATACTTTTTCACCCAATCTTGATGATACTTAGTGGTAATGATCACGACAAAAATCCCACTTGGCTCACCAAATTTTGTTCTTCTAGGTACTGTTGTTCGTCAACAGTAGCAGTTTTTATATTTAGGTTTCCCTCTGTTCTCTCCTATATAGATAGATGAATTTGGAATTCTAAATAAAACATGGTTTATAATAGCTCTTTAAAACTTGACCAAAAAAAAATTAGTTCTCAGTTTTGTGTCTATGGTTTGTTTCCTCTTAATGTAGCCCTAAGCAGAGACTGTGGAAAAGCACTTTCATTGAAAGGGGTTGCCAAGCTTCCAAGAAATTACGAGTTTCCGAAATACCAGCAAATATTTTTTCACCCAATCTTGATAATACGTGGTGGTAATGACAAGTACACAAATCCCACTTGGATCATCAATTGTGTTCTTCTAGGTTGAACCTTTCGTTTACAGTAGCAGTTTTTATTTTTAGGTTTCACACTGTTCTCTCCTATATAGATAGATAAATTTGGAACTCTAAATAAAACATGGTTTGTAGTATCTCTTTGAAACTTGACAAAATAAAGGAGTTCTCAGTTTTGTCTCTATGGTTTGTTTCCTCTTCAAGTAGCCCTAAGCAGAGACTGTGAAAAAGCACTTTCATTGAAAGGGGTTGCCAAGCTTCCAAGAAATTACGAGTTTTCGAAATACCAGCAAATATTTTTTCACCCAAACTTGATGATACGTGGTGGTAATGACAAGTACACAAATCCCACTTGTCTCACCAAATTTTGTTCTTCTAGGTTGAAGCGTTCGTTTACACTAGCAGTTTATATTTTTAGGTTTCCCTCTGTTCTCTCCTATATAGATAGATGATTTGGAACTCTAAATCCAACATTGTTAGTAGTAGCTCTTTGAAACTTCACACAAAAAAGTTGGTCTCAGTTTTGTCTCTATGATTTGTTTCCTCTTCAAGTAGCCCTAAGAAGAGACTGTGGACAAGCACTTTCATTGAAAGGGGTTGCCAAGCTTCAAAGAAATTACGAGTTTCCGAAATACCAGCAAATATTTTTTCACCCAATCTTGATGATACGAGGTTGTAATGACAAGTACACAAATCCCACTTGGCTCACCAAATTTCGTTCTTCTAGGTTGAAGCGTTCGTTTACAGGAGCAGTTTTTATTTTTAGGTTTCACTCTGTTTTCTCCTATATAGTTAGATAAATTTGGAACTCTAAATCCAATATGGTTTGTAGTAGCTCTTTGAAACTTCACACAAAAAAGTAGTTCTCAGTTTTTTCTCCATGATTTGTTTCCTCTTCATGTAGCCCTAAGCAGAGACTGTGGAAAAGCACTTTCATTGAAATTACTTGCCAACCTTCCAAGAAATTACGAGTTTCCAAAATACCAGCAAATATTTTTTCACTCAATCTTGATGATACGTATTGGTAATGACAAGTATACAAATCTCACTTGGCTCACCAAATTTTGTTCTTCTTCTGAAGCGTTCGTTTACAGTATCAGTTTATATTTTAGGTTTCCCCTCTGTTCTCTCCTATATAGATAGATGTATTTGGAACTCTAAATCCAACATGGTTTGTAGTAGCTCTTTAAAACTTGACAAAAGAAAATTAGTTCTAAGTTTTGTCTCTATGGTTTGTTTCCCTCTTCAAGTAGACCTAAGCAGAGACTTGTGGAAAAGCACTTTCATAAAAGGGGTTGCCAAGCTTCCAAGAATATACGAGTTTCCGAAATACCAGCAAGTATTTTTTCACCCAATCTTGATGATACGTGGTGGTAATGACAAGTACACAAATCCCACTAGTCTCACCAAGTTGTGTTCTTTCTAGGTTGACGCGTTCGTCTACAGTAGAGTTTTTATATTTAGGTTTCCCTCTGTTCTCTCCTATATAGATAGATAAAGTAGGAACTATAAATCCAACATGATTTGTAGTAGCTCTTTGAACTTGACAAAATAATGGATTTCTCAGTTTTGTCTCTTTGGTTTGTTTCCTCTTCAAGTAGCCTAGGCACAGACATTTTAATAGCACTTTCATTGAGAGGGGTTGCCAAGCTTCTAAGAAGTAACGAGTTTCTGAAATACCAGCAAATGTTTTTTCAAAAATCTTGATGATACTTGGTGGTAATGATCGGTACACAAATCCAACCTGGCTCACCAAATTTTGTTCTTCTAGGTTGAAGCGTTCGTCTACAGTAGCAGTTATTATATTTAGGTTTCCCTCTGTTCTCTCCTATATAGATAGATGAATTTGGAACTCTAAATCCAACATGATTTGTAGTAGCTCTTTTGAAAATGACAGAATAAAGGAGTTCTCAGTTTTGTCTCTATGGTTGTTTCCTCTTCAAGTAGCCCTAGTCACAGACTGTGGAAAGCACATTCATTGAGAGGGGTTTCCAAGCTTCTAAGAATAACAAGATTCCGAAATACCAGCAAATATTATTTCACCCAATCTTGATGATACTTGGTGGTAATGATGGGTCCACAAATCCCACTTGACTCACCAAATTTTGTTCTTCTAGTTTGAAGCGTTCGTTTACAGCCGCAGTTTATATTTTTAGGTTTCCCTCTGTTCTCTCCTATATAAATAGATGAATTTGGAACTATAATTCCATCATGGTTTGTAGTAGCTCTTTGAAACTTGACAAAAAAAAAATAGTTCTCATTTTGTCCCCATGGTTTGTTTCCTCTTCAAGTAGCCCTAAGCAGAGACTGGTTTAAAAAGAACTTTAATTAATAAGGGGTTGCCAAGCTTCCAAGAAATTACGAAGTTCCGAAATACCAGGAAATATTTTTTCACCCAATCTTGATGATAAGAGGTTATAATGACAAGTACACAAATCCCACTTGGCTCACCAAATTTCGTTTTTCTAGGTTGAAGCGTTCGTTTACAGTAGCAGTTTTTATTTTTAGGTTTCACTCAGTTTTTCCCCATATAGGTAGATGAATTTGGAACTCTAAATCCAACATGGTTTGTAGTAGCTCTTTGAAACTTGAACAAAATAATGGAGTTCTCAGTTTTGTCTCTATGGTTTGTTTCCTCTTCAAGTAGCCCTAGCACAGACTGTGGAAAAGCACTTTCATTGAGAGGGGTTGCCAAGCTTCTAAGAGTAACGAGTTTCTGAAATACCAGCAATATTTTTTCAAAAATCTTGATGATACTTGGTGGTAATGATCGGTACACAAATCCAACTTGGCTCACCAAATTTTGTTCTTCTAGGGTGAAGCGTTCGTCTACAGTAGCAGTTATTATATTTAGGTTTCCCTCTGTTCCTCCTATATAGATAGATGAATTTGGAACTCTAAATCCAACATGGTTTCTAGTAGCTCTGTGAACTTGACAGAGTAAAGGAGTTCTCAGTTTTGTCTCTATGGTTTGTTTCCTCTTCAAGTAGCCCTAGTCACAGACTTTGGAAAAGCACTTTCTTTGAGAGGGGTTGCCAAGCTTCTAAGAAATAACAAGTTTCCGAAATACCAGCAAATATTTTTTCTCCCAATCTTGATGATACGTGGTGGTAGGACAAGTACACAAATCCCAATTTGCTCACCAAATTTTTGTTCTTCTAGTTTGAAGCGTTCGTTTACAGTAGCAATTTATATTTTTAGGTTTCCCTCTGTTCTCTCCTATAGATAGATGAATTTGGAACTCTAAATCCAACATGGTTAGTAGTAGCTCTTTGAAACTTCACAAAAAAAAGTAGTTCTCATGTTTTTTCTCCATGATTTGTTTCCTCTTCATGTAGCCCTAAGCAGAGACTGTGGAAAAGCACTTTCATTGAAAGGGTTGCCAAGCTTCCAAGAAATTACGAGTTTTCGAAATACCAGCAAATATTTTTTCACCCAATCTTGTTGATACGTGGTGGTAATGACAAGTACACAAATCCCACTTGGCTCATCAAATTGTGTTCTTCTAGTTTGAAGCGTTCGTTTCTACATTAGCAGTTTATATATGTAGGTTTCACTCTGTTCTCTCGTATATAGATAGATGAATTTGGAACTCTAAATCAACATGGTTTGTAGTAGCACTTTGAAACTTGACAAAATAAAGTACTTCTCAGTTTTGTCTCTATGGGATTGTTTCCTCTTAAAGTACCCTAGGCACAGACTGTTGAAAAGCATTTTCATTGAAAGATGTTGCCAAGCTTCCAAGAAATAACGAGTTTCCGAAATACCAGCAAATAATTTTTCACCCAATCTAGATTGTTACTTGCTGGTAATGACAAGTACACAAATCCCAAATTGAAACCAAATTTTGTTCTTCTAGTTTGAAGCGTTCGTTTACAGTAGCAATTTATATTTTTAGGTTTCCCTCTGTTCTCTCCTATAGATAGATGAATTTGGAACTCTAAATCCAACATGGTTAGTAGTAGCTCTTTGAACCTTCACAAAAAAAAGTAGTTCTCAGTTTTTTCTCCATGATTTGTTTCCTCTTCATGTAGCCCTAAGCAGAGACTGTGGAAAAGCACTTTCATTGAAATATTTGTCAAGCTTCCAAGAAATTACGAGTTTCCGAATACCAGCAAATATTTTTTCACTCAATCTTGATGATACGTGATGGTAATGACAAGTATACAAATCTCACTTGGCTCACCAAATTTTGTTCTTCTTCTGACGCTTTCGTTTAGAGTAGCAGTTTATATTTTTAGGTTTCCCTCTGTTCTCTCATATATAGATAGATGAATTTGGAACTCTAAATCCAACATGGTTTGTAGTAGCTCTTTAAGACTTGACAAAAAAAATAGTTCTCAGTTTTGTCTCTATGGTTTGTTTCCTCTTCAAGTTCCCTAAGCAGAGACTGTGGAAAAGCATTTTCATTGAAAGGGTTTGCCAAGTTTCCAGAAATTACGAGTTTCCGAAATACCAGCTAGTATTTTTTCACCCAATCTTGATGATACGTGGTGGTAATGATGGGTACACAAATCCCAAATGGCTCACCAAATTTTGTTCTTCTAGTTTGAAGCGTTCGTTTACAGTAGCAGTTTATAAATTTAGGTTTCCCTCTGTTCTCTCCTATATAGATAGATGATTTGGAACTGTAAATACAACATGGTTAGTAGTAGCTCTTTGAAACTTCACAATAAAAGTTGGTCTCAGTTTTGTCTATATGATTTGTTTCCTCTTCTAGTAGCCCTAGGCACAGACTGTGGAAAAGCATTTTAATTGAGAGGGGTTGCCAAGATTCTAGGAAATAACGAGTTTCCGAAATACCAGCAAATATTTTTGACCCAATCTTGATGAAAATTGGTGTTAATGATCAGTACACAAATCCCACTTGGCTCACCAAATTTTGTTCTTCTAGGTTGAAGCGTTCGTCTACAGTAGGAGTTTTTTATATTTATTTTAACTCTGTTCTCTCCTATTTAGATAGATGAATTTGGAAGTCTAAATCCAACATGGTTTGTAGTAGCTCTTTGAAACCTGACAGAATAAAGGAGGTCTCAGTTTTGTCTCTATGGTTTGTTTCCTCTTCAAGTAGCCCTAGGCACAGACTGCGGAAAAGCACTTTCATTGAGAGGGGTTGCCAAGCTTCTAAGAAATAAAGAGTTTCCGAAATACCTGCAAATATTTTTTCACCCAATCTTGATGATACGTGGTGGTAATGACAAGGACACACATCCCAAATGGCTCACCAAATTTTGTTCTTCTAGTTTGAAGCGTTCATTTACAGAAGCAATTTATATTTTTAGGTTTCGCTCTGTTCTCTCCTCTAGGTAGATGAATTTGGAACTCTAAATCCAACATGGTTAGTAGTAGCTCTTTGAAACTTCACAAAAAAAAGTAGTTCTCAGTTTTTTCTCTATGATTTGTTTCCTCTTCACTTAGCCCTAAGCAGAGACTGTAGAAAAGCACTTTCATTGAAATGATTTGCCAAGCTTCCAAGAAATTATGATTTCCAAAATACCAACAAATATTTTTTCACCCAATCTTGATGATACGTGGTGTAATGACAAGTACACAAATCCCACTAGTCTCATCAAGTTGTGTTCTTCTAGGTTGAAGCGTTCGTTTACAGTAGAGTTTTTATATTTAGGTTTCCCTCTGTTCTCTCCTATATAGATAGATGAAGTAGGAACTATAAATCCAACATGATTTGTAGTAGCTCTTTGAAACTTGACAAAATAATGGAGCTCTCAGTTTTGTCTCTATGGTTTGTTTCCTCTTCAAGTAGCCCTAGGCACAGACTTTGGAATAGCACTATCATTGAGAGGGGTTGCCAAGCTTCTAAGAAGTAACGAGTTTCTGAAATACCAGCAAATATTTTTTTCAAAAATCTTGATGATACTTGGTGGTAATGATCGGTACACAAATCCAACTTGGCTCACCAAATTTTGTTCTTCTAGGTTGAAGCGTTCGTCTACAGTAGCAGTTATATATTTAGGTTTCCCTCTGTTCTCTCTTATATAGATAGATGAATTTGGAACTCTAAATCCAACATGGTTTGTAGTAGCTCTTTGAAACTTGACAGAATAAAGGAGTTCTCAGTTTTGTCTCTATGGTTGTTTCCTCTTCAAGTAGCCCTAGTCACAGACTGTGGAAAAGCACATTCATTGAGAGGGGTTGCCAAGCTTCTAAGAAATAACAAGATTCCGAAATACCAGCAAATATTTTTTCTCCCAATCTTGATGATACGTGGTGGTAATGACAAGTACACAAATCCCACTTGACTCACCAAATTTTGTTCTTCTAGTTTGAAGCGTTCGTTTACAGCCGCAGTTTATATTTTTAGGTTTCCCTCTGTTCTCTCCTATACAGATAGATGAATTTGGAACTAGAAATCCAACATGGTTTGTAGTAGCTCTTTGATACTTGACAAAAAAATAAAATAGTTCTCAGTTTTGTCCCCATGGTTTGTTTCCTCTTCAAGTAGCCCTAAGCAGAGACTGTTAAAAAGAACTTTAATTAAAAGGGGTTGCCAAGCTTCCAAGAAATTACGAGTTTCCGAAATAACAGGAAATATTTTTTCACCCAATCTTGATGATACGAGGTTATAATGACAAGTACACAAATTCCACTTGGCTCACCAAATTTCGTTCTTCTAGGTTGAAGCGTTCGTTTACAGTAGCTGTTTTTATTTTTAGGTTTCACTCTGTTTTCTCCTATATAGTTAGATGAATTTGGAACTCTAAATCCAACATGGTTTGTAGTAGCTCTTTGAAACTTGACAAAATAATGGAGTTCTCAGTTTTGTCTCTATGGTTTGTTTCCTCTTCAACTAGCCCTAGGCACAGACTGTGGAAAAGCACTTACATTTAGAGGGGTTGCCAAGCTTCTAAGAAGTAACGAGTTTCTGTAATACCAGCAAATATTTTTTCAAAAATCTTGATGATACTTGGTGGTAATGATTGGTACACAAATCCAACTTGGCTCACCAAATTTTGTTCTTCTAGGGTCAAGCGTTCGTCTACAGTAGCAGTTATTATATTTAGGTTTCCCTCTGTTCTCTCCTGTATAGATAGATGAATTTGGAACTCTAAATCCAACATGGTTTGTAGTAGCTCTTTGAAACTTGACAGAATAAAGGAGTTCTCAGTTTTGTCTCTATGGTTGTTTCCTCTTCAAGTAGCCCTAGTCACAGACTGTGGAAAAGCACATTCATTGAGAGGGGTTGCCAAGCTTCTAAGAAATAACAAGATTCCGAAATACCAGCAAATATTTTTTCTCCCAATCTTGATGATACGTGGTGGTAATGACAAGTACACAAATCCCACTTGACTCACCAAATTTTGTTCTTCTAGTTTGAAGCGTTCGTTTACAGCCGCAGTTTATATTTTTAGGTTTCCCTCTGTTCTCTCCTATATAGATAGATGAATTTGGAACTATAAATCCAACATGGTTTGTAGTAGCTCTTTGAAACTTGACAAAAAAAAAATAGTTCTCAGTTTTTTCTCCATGATTTGTTTCCTCTTCATGTAGCCCTAAGCAGAGACTGTGGAAAAGAACTTTAATTAAAAGGGGTTGCCAAGCTTCCAAGAAATTACGAGTTTCCGAAATAACAGGAAATATTTTTTCACCCAATCTTGATGATACGAGGTTATAATGACAAGGACACAAATCCCAATGGGCTCACCAAATTTCGTTCTTCTAGGTTGAAGCGTTCGTTTACAGTAGCAGTTTTTATTTTTAGGTTTCACTCTGTTTTCTCCTATATAGTTAGATGAATTTGGAACTCTAAATCCAACATGGTTTGTAGTAGCTCTTTGAAACTTGACAAAATAATGGAGTTCTCAGTTTTGTCTCTATGGTTTGTTTCCTCTTCAAGTAGCCCTAGGCACAGACTGTGGAAAAGCACTTACATTTAGAGGGGTTGCCAAGCTTCTAAGAAGTAACGAGTTTCTGTAATACCAGCAAATATTTTTTCAAAAATCTTGATGATACTTGGTGGTAATGATCGGTACACAAATCCAACTTGGCTCAGCAAATTTTGTTCTTCTAGGGTCAAGCGTTTGTCTACAGTAGCAGTTATTATATTTAGGTTTCCCTCTGTTCTCTCCTATATAGATAGATGAATTTGGAACTCTAAATCCAACATGGTTTGTAGTAGCTCATTGAAACTTGACTGAGTAAAGGAGTTCTCAGTTTTGTCTCTATGGTTTGTTTCCTCTTCAAGTAGCCCTAGTGACAGACTTTGGAAAAGCACTTTCATTGAAAGGGGTTGCCAAGCTTCTAAGAAATAACAAGTTTCCGAAATACCAGCAAATATTTTTTCTCCCAATCTTGATGATACGTGGTGGTAGGACAAGTACACAAATCCCAAATTGCTCACCAAATTTTGTTCTTCTAGTTTGAAGCGTTTGTTTACAGTAGCAATTTATATTTTTAGGTTTCCCTCTGTTCTCTCCTATAGATAGATGAATTTGGAACTCTAAATCCAACATGGTTAGTAGTAGCTCTTTGAAACTTAACAAAAAAAGTAGTTCTCAGTTTTTTCTCCATGATTTGTTTCCTCTTCATGTAGCCCTAAGCAGAGACTGTGGAAAAGCACTTTCATTGAAAGGGGTTGCCAAGCTTCCAAGAAATTACGAGTTTTCGAAATACCAGCAAATATTTTTTCACCCAATCTTGATGATACGTGGTGGTAATGACAAGTACACAAATCCCACTTGGCTCATCAAATTGTGTTCTTCTAGGTTGAAGCGTTCGTCTACAGAAGCTGTTTTCATATTTAGGTTTCCCTCTGTTATCTCCTATATAGATAGATGAATTTGGAACTCTAAATCAACATGGTTTGTAGTACCTCTTTGAAACTTGACAATAGAAAGTACTTCACAGTTTTGTCTCTATGGTTTGTTTCCTCTTAAAGTACCCTAGGCACAGACTGTTGAAAAGCATTTTCATTGAAGGATGTTGCCAAGCTTCTAAGAAATAACGAGTTTCCGAAATACCAGCAAATAATTTTTCACCCAATCTAGATGATACTTGGTGGTAATGACAAGTACACAAATCCCACTTGGCTCACCAAATTTTGTTCTTCTAGTTTGAAGCGTTCGTTTACAATAGCAGTTTATATTTTTAGGTTTCCCTCTGTTCTCTCATATATAGATAGATGAATTTGGAACTATAAATCCAACATGGTTTGTAGTAGCTCTTTCGAACTTGACAAAATAAAGGAATTCTCAGTTTTGTCTCTATGGTTTGTTTCCTCTTCAAGTAGCCCTAGGCACAGACTTTGGAATAGCACATTCATTGAGAGGGGTTGCCAAGCTTCTAAGAATTAACGAGTTTCTGAAATACCAGCAAATATTTTTTAACCCAATCTTGATGATACTTGGTGGTAATGATCGGTACACAAATCCCACTTGGCTCACTAAATTTTGTTCTTCTAGGTTGAAGCGTTCGTCTACAGTAGCAGTTTTTATATGTAGGTTTTTCTCTGTTCTCTCTTATATAGATAGATGGATTTGGAACTTTAAATCCAACATGGTTTGTAGTAGCTCTTTAAAACTTGACAAAAAAAAATTAGTTCTCAGTTTTGTCTCTATGGTTTGTTTCCTCATTAAGTAGCCCTAAGCAGAGACTGTGGAAAAGCACTTTCATTGAAAGAGGTTGCCAAGCTTCCAAGAAATTACGAGGTTCCGAAAAACCAGCAAATATTTTTTCACTTAATCTTGATGATACGTGGTGGTAATGACAAGTACACAAATCCCACTTGGCTCATCAAATTGTGTTCTTCTAGTTTGAAGCATTCGTTTACATTAGCAGTTTTTATATGTAGGTTTCACTCTGTTCTCTCGTATATAGATAGATGAATTTGGAACTCTAAATCAACATGGTTTGTAGTAGCTCTTTGAAACTTGACAAAATAAAGTACTTCTCAGTTTTGTCTCTATGGATTGTTTCCTCTTAAAGTATCCTAGGCACAGACTGTTGAAAAGCATTTTCATTGAAAGATGTTGCCAAGCTTCCAAGAAATAACGAGTTTCTGAAATACCAGCAAATAATTTTTCACCCAATCTAGAAGATACTTGCTGGTAATGACAAGTACACAAATCCCAAATTGAAACCAAATTTTGTTCTTCTAGTTTGAAGCGTTCGTTTACAGTAGCAATTTATATTTTTAGGTTTCCCTCTGTTCTCTCCTATAGATAGATGAATTTGGAACTCTAAATCCAACATGGTTAGTAGTAGCTCATTGAACCTTCACAAAAAAAAGTAGTTCTCAGTTTTTTCTCCATGATTTGTTTCCTCTTCATGTAGCCCTAAGCAGAGACTGTGGAAAAGCACTTTCATTGAAATTATTTGTCAAGCTTCCAAGAAATTACGAGTTTCCGAAATACCAGCAAATATTTTTTCACTCAATCTTGATGATACGTGGTGGTAATGACAAGTATACAAATCTCACTTGGCTCACCAAATTTTGTTCTTCTTCTGAAGCTTTCGTTTACAGTAGCAGTTTATATTTTTAGGTTTCCCTCTGTTCTCTCCTGTATAGATAGATGAATTTTGAACTCTAAATCCAACATGGTTTGTAGTAGCTCTTTAAGACTTGACAAAAAAAAATAGTTCTCAGTTTTGTCTCTATGGTTTGTTTCCTCTTCAAGTAGCCCTAAGCATAGACTGTGGAAAAGCATTTTCATTGAAAGGGGTTGCCAAGTTTCCAAGAAATTACGAGTTTCCAAAATACCAGCTAGTATTTTTTCATCCAATCTTGATGATACGTGGTGGTAATGATGGGTACACAAATCCCAAATGGCTCTCCAAATTTTGTTCTTCTAGTTTGAAGCGTTCGTTTACAGTAGCAGTTTATAAATTTAGGTTTCCCTCTGTTCTCTCCTATATAGATAGATGATTTGGAAGTGTAAATACAACATGGTTAGTAGTAGCTCTTTGAAACTGCACAATAAAAGTTGGTCTCAGTTTTGTCTATATGATTTGTTTCCTCTTCAAGTAGCCCTAGGCACAGACTGTGGAAAAGCACTTTCATTGAGAGGGGTTGCCAAGATTCTAGGAAATAACGAGTTTCCGAAATACCAGCAAATATTTTTTGACCCAATCTTGATGAAAATTGGTGTTAATGATCAGTACACAAATCCCACTTGGCTCACCAAATTTTGTTCTTCTAGGTTGAAGCGTTCGTCTATAATAGGAGTTTTTATATTTATTTTTCACTCTGTTCTCTGCTATATAGATAGATGAATTTGGAACTCTAAATCCAACATGGTTTGTAGTAGGTCTTTGAAACTTGAGAAAATAAAGGAGTTCTCAGTTTTGTCTCTATGATTTTTTTCCTCTTCAAGTAGCCCTAGACAGAGACGGTGGAAAAGCACTTTCATTGAGAGGGGTTGCCTAGCTTCCAAGAAAATACGAGTTTCCGAAATACCAGCAAATATTTTTTCACCCAATCTTGATGATTCGTCATGGTAATGACTAGTCCACAAATCACACTTGGCTCACCAAATTTTGTTCTTCTAGGTTGAAGCATTCGTTTACAGTAGCAGTTTTTATATTTAGATTTCACTCTGTTCTCTCCTATATAGATAGATGAATTTGGAACTCTAAATCCAACATGGTTTGCAGTAGCTCTTTGAAACTTGACAAAATAAAGTAGTTCTCAGTTTTGTCTCTATGTTTTTTTTCCTCTTCAAGTAGTCCTAGGCACAGACTGTGGAAAAGCAATGTCATTGAGAGGGGTTGCCAAGCTTCCAAGAAATTACGAGTTTCCGAAATACCAGCAAATATTTTTTCACCCAATGTTTTTGATACGTGGTGGTAATGATCGGTACACAAATCCCACTTGACTCACCAAATTTTGTTCTTCTAGGTTGATGCATTCGTTTGCAGTAGCAGTTTTTATTTTTAGGTTTCACTCTGTTCTCTCCTATATAGATAGATGAATTTGGAACTCTAAATTCACCATGGTTTGTAGTAGCTCTTTGAAACTTGACAAAATAAAGGCCTTCTCAGTTTTGTCTCTATGGATTGTTTCCTCTTCAAGTAGCCCTGGCACAGACTGTGTAAAAGCACTTTCATTGAGAGGGGTTGCCAAGCTTCCAAGAAATTACGAGTTTCCGAAATACCAGCAAATATTTTTTCACCCAATGTTGATGAAACGTGGTGGTAATGACAAGTACACAAATTACACTTGGCTCACCAAATTTTGTTCTTCTAGGTTGAAGCGTTCGTTTACAGTAGCAGTTTTTATATTTAGGTTGCACTCTGTTCTCTCCTATATAGGTAGATGAATTTGGAACACTGAATCCAACATAGTTTGCAGTAGCTCTTTGAAACTTGGCAAAATAAAGTAGTTCTCAGTTTTGTCTCTATGTTTTGTTTTCACTTCAAGTAGTCCTAGGCACAGACTGTGGAAAGGCACTTTCATTGAGAGGGGTGCCAAGCTTCTAAGAAATAATGAGTTTCTGAAATACCAGCAAATATTTTTTCACCCAATCTTGTTGATGCGTGGTGGTAATGACAAGTCCACAAATCCCACTTGGCTCACGAAATTTTGTTCTTCTATGTTGAAGCGTTCGTTTACAGTAGCAGTTTTTATTTTTAGGTTTCAAACTGTTCTCTCGTATTTAGATAGATGAATTTGGAACTCTAAATCCAACATGGTTTGAAGTAGCTCTTTGAAACTTGACAAAATAAAGGAATTCCCAGTTTTGTCTCTATGGTTTGTTTCATCTTCAAGTAGCCCTAGGCACAGAGTGTGGAAAAGCACTTTAATTGAGCGGGGTTGCCAAGCTTCGAAGAAATAATTGGTTTCGAAATACCAGCAAATTTTTTTCACCCAATCTTGATGATACTTGTTGATAATTATAAGTACACAAATCCCACGTGGCTCACCAAATTTTGTTCTTCTAGGTTGAAGCGTTCGTCTACAGTAGCACTTTTTATTTTTAGGTTTCACTCTCTTCTCTCCTATATAGATAGATGAATTTGGAACTCTAAATCCAACATGGTTTGTAGTAGCTTTTTGAAACTTGACAAAACAAAGGAGTTCTCAGTTTTGTCTCTATGGTTTGTTACCTCTTCAAGTAGCCCTAGGCACAGACTGTGGAAAAGCAATTTCATTGAGAGGGGTTGCCAAGCTTCTAAGAAATAAAGAGTTTCCAAAATATCAGCAAATATTTTTTCACCCAATGTTGATGATACTTGGTGGTAATGATCAGTACACAAATCCCACTTTGCTCACCAAATTTTGTTCTTCTGTGTTGAAGCTTTCGTCTACAGTAGCAGTTTTTATTTTTAGGTTTCACTCTGTTCTCTCCTATATAGATAGATTAATTTGGAAATCTAAATCCAACATGGTGTGTAATAGCTCTTTGAAACTTGACAAAGTAAAGGAGTTCTAAGTTTTGTCTCTATGGTTTGTTTCCTCTTCAAGTAGTCCTAGGCACAGACATTGGAAAACACTTTCATTGAGAGGGGTTGACAAGCTTCTAAAAAATAACGAATTTCCGAAATACCAGCAAATATTTTTTCACCCAATCTTGAGGATACTTGGTGGTAATGATTGGTACACAAATCCCAGTTGACTCAGCAAATTTTGTTCTTCTAGGTTGAAGCGTTCATTTACAGTAGCAGTTTATATTTTTAAGTTCCCTCTGTTCTCTCCAATATAGATAGATGAATTTGGAACTGTAAATCCAACATGGTTTGTAGTAGCTCTTTGAAACTTGACAAAATAAAGGAGTTTTCAGTTTTGTCTCTATGATTGGTTTCCGCTTCATGTAGCCCTTAGCAGAGACTGTGGAAAAGCACTTTCATTGAAAGGGTTTGCCAAGCTTCTAAGAAATAACGAGTTTCCGAAATACGAGCAAATATTTTTTCACCCAAACTTGATGATACTTGGTGGTAATGATCGGAACAAAAATCCCACTTGGCTCACCAAATTTTGTTCTTCTATGATGAAGCCTTCGTTTTCAGTAGCAGTTTATATTTTTGGGTTCCACTCTGTTCTCTCCTATATAGATAGATGAATTTGGAACTCTAAATCCATTATGGTTTGTAGTAGCTCTTTGAAACATGACAAAATAAAGGAGTTCTCAGTTTTGACTCTAGGATTTTTTTCCTCTTCAAGTACCCCTAGGCACAGACGGTGGAAAAGCACTTTCATTGAGAGGGGTTGCCAAGCTTCTAGGAAATAACGATTTTCAGAAATACCAGCAAATATTTTTTCACCAAATCTTGATGATGCGTGGTGGTAATGACAATTACACAAATCCCACTTGGCTCACCAAATTTTACTCTTCGAGGTTGAAGCGTTCGTTTACAGTAGCAGTTTACATTTTTAGGTTGTACTCTGTTCTCTCCTATATTGATAGATGAATTTGGATCTCTAAATCCAACATGGTTTGTAGTAGCTCTTTGAAACGTGACAAAATAAAGGACTTCTCAGTTTTGTCT